>NC_061117.1:116267122-116267679 GCF_002878395.1 Capsicum annuum
GAAATGGATCTAGGCACACAGCTATAGTTTTTGGGTACAAGTACCCCCAGGACTCGATGGAAGGAAACTGACACACATGACTGACTTGATCATAAGAGTATAGTCCATAATTTATAATATCATAAGTAGGGATCTCATACTAAGCATGGTTATCAACAATGTATTGCATGGAAAGGATTTCATATCACATGGAAGTACTTCCACAAAATTAATATCATGTTCATTGCATAATCATGTTGGCAACACATACCAATAGCATGGAAGTTCATGTGGGTTGCATGGTTACCATACATCTTGTTCATAAATAGGATTTGCAAGTAAAAATAGCACAATCTCATAAGAATAGTTCATGAGTATTCCAACAACATTTACAAGGCACATTATCAACATAGAAGTCATTGGAACGTAAGGGCATATCATGAATCCTTCACTTAGTCACAATTTAGCTATATTGCATGATTTCTAGTTTCTTAGGCATTTTATCAAACACCTTACATGCACATCTTAAGAATAGGTGAAATCATCAAATTATACATCATGAACAACCAAATTTACAT
>NC_061117.1:116270679-116284516 GCF_002878395.1 Capsicum annuum
ACCCTCTTTTTCATTATAAAGTATGAAAAAGAGGGTTTTTGAGCTTTATGGATGAAAGGGATCCATAAATCAACTCACGCATACCTTAGAAGGAAGATTCTTGATGATTGATGGAGAAATTTCCTTGAAATCGGATCTTCAAGCTTAGTTACGCAACCCTAGTTGTTTTTCTCTTGTAGTGCTCTTGGATGATGAGCTTTGAGATTATAATAGGTTTGTAATATGTTTAGAAGCTATATATTTCATAGGGATAAGTTTAGGGATGTGTAAGGAGTGTTAAAAGACTTAATTACCCTTAAAATAACTCAAAACGGAGTGTTTTTAGAACCTGGAATTGACTTAGGTGGCGCCCAAGTGATTGACTAAGATAGGTTGGGCGGCGCCTAACCAATCGCCTATTCTGGGTTGGGCAACGCGTAACCAATCGCCTATGTTTACTGTCTCTCACGAAAATAGGCATAACGTTTTGCTCGGGTGTTGGATTAAGGCAAAATTGGTATCGTTGGAAAGATAATTCGATTATCTACAATTTGGTAGGTCTAAATCAGCCAAAATACCATATTAACATTGATATATACTCGTTCAAAGTTGACCCTTGCAAAATCGAACACTAAAACTTGATGGATTCAAAAACTCTTAGCTTGTATTACCTTAAGTGACTCATATGAACATGCTTAATGCATCATAAGCTATCCTATAATTAGAAAATTCATTGTAAGTCATGTACTCAAGTATGAATCACAAGATAGGAGATTTCATACATAGGAATACTTATTCACTTCCTAGCTTAGAAATATGCGGGGTATTACAATATCTCCCACTTAGGAACATTCGTCCTCAAATGAGAATTAACTGAGAAGGGATACATGACAATAGAACCTGAACTGAACATGAAGAACTGAAACTTGATCTCATGACTGACATGCTAAATGTACTAAACTCGTGCATATCTGATGCACAAACAACTGGCACATGAATGCATGATTGAGTATGAAATGGTTAATAGGTACCAAGTTTATACTGGAAACATGAACATGAAATTGAATAAGATTAAGGAGAACTATTACCTTGAGCTTGATCTTAATTGGCGGGGAAGAGGTGAGGATACTTGGTACGCATATCTGCTTCTTCTTCCCAAGTAGCTCCCTCATGAGACTGATTTCACCAAAGAACCTTGACTAGAGGAACTTCTTTGTTCCTCAATCTATGAGTCTAATAATCTAAGATTTCGACTAGAATCTCTTCATAGGAGAGGCTGTGATGAATGTCGATGCTCTAACTAGGGACAACAACTGCTGGGTCACCTATGCACTTCTTTAGTAAAGATACATGGAAGACTGGATGGACTGAGGATAGATCTGAAGGTAACTCAAGCTCATAAGCTACCTTGCCGAAGCGACAAAGAATTCTGAAGGGACCGACATACCGGGGACTGAGTTTTCCTTTTTTGCCGAACCTCTTCACTCCCTTCATGTGAGAGATCTTAAGATAGACATAGTCACTGACCTCAAACTCGAGATCCTTTCTACGAACATCTGCATAGGACTTCTGTTGGCTCTAAGCATCCTGGAGTCTCTCTCTGATCAACTAAACTTTCTCTAAGGCATCGAATAGTAAGTCAGGACCTATGATTAAGGCCTTACTAACTTTGAACCAACCAATCGGAGATCTATATATCCTACCATAGAGAGCTTCGAATGGAGCCATCTGAATACTAGAGTAATAGCTATTGTTATATGCAAACTCAACCAAAGGAAAGTGGTCGTCCCAACTTCCTTTGAAGTCAATTGCACACGCCCTCAGCATATCTTCTAGAGTCTGAATGGTCCTCTCCGCTTGACCATCTGTCTGAGGATGAAATGTTGTGCTGAGATAGACTTGGGTACCGAGACCCTTTTGGTACGCTTTTCAAAAGTAAGAAGTGTACTGGGTACCTCTGTCTGAGATGATAGATAGTGGAACACTGTGTAACCTGACTAACTCCCTGATATAGAGTTTGGCATAATCCTCGAAAGAATAAGAAGTACAAACAGGAAGGAAATGAGCTGACTTGGTCATTCTATATATAATGATCTAGACTGAATCATGCTGATGACGAGTTTTGGGAAAACCCGTCACGAAGTCCATGTTAACTTCTTCCCACTTCCAAGTAGGAATGGTGAACTTTTGCATGGAACCACGAGGTTTCTGATGCTCTATCATAACCTGATGACATGTAGAGCACTTAGCCACAAACTCTCCAATATCTCTTTTCATCCCACTCCACCAATAGATCTCCCACATGTCGCAGTACATCTTAGTATCCCCTAGATGAATAGAGTATTGCGCACCATGCGCTTCTGCAAGTATTCGCTGCCTCAATTTATCTACACCTGGAATGCATAGACGACCCTGACAACGAAGAACACCATCTCCCCTTTGGGCAAAAATCTCAACTTTCTGATTCTGAACTAACTCTTTGAGCTTGACAAGGCTAGGATCCCTGTCTTGTTTCTCTTTCACCTCGGAAACTAGAGATGACTCTGAACTACTATGAACACATACACCACCCTCTGAAGAATCGACTAAGTGAAAGCCTAGTCTAGCAAGCTGATGGATCTCCTGAGCTATCTTTTTCTTACTATCCTCAACATGAGAAATACTACCCATGGAGAGTCGACTGAGAGTGTCCACAACATTGGCCTTTCCCAAATGACAAAGAACACTCATGCCGTAATTCTTCAAGAGCTCTAAACACCTTCTCTGGTAAAGATTGAGATCTTTTTGAGAAAAGACATACTAGAGGATTTTATGGTCTATGAAGACATCTACATGAACTCTACAGAGATAATGCTTCCAAATATTCAAGGCAAAAAGTACCGTTGCTAACTCAAGATTATGAGTAGGATAATTCTTTTAATGTGGCTTTAACTGTCTGGAGGCGTAGGCTATGACCTTACCATGCTACATGAGGACACAACCTAAACCCACTCTGGATGCATCACAATAAACTACAAAACCATCTGAACCATCTGGAATAGCTAGAACTAGAGTGGAGGTGAGTCGAGTCTTCAACTCTTGAAAGCTCTTCTCGCATGAATCTGACCACTAAAACTTAATCTTCTTCTGAGTCAATCTAGACATAGGAGATGCAATAGAAGAAAATCCCTTGACAATTCATCTGTAATAGCCAGCCAAACCCAAGAAACTCCTAATATCTGATCGAGATACGGGTCTGGGCCAGTTTCTTACTGCCTTGGTTTTCTAAGGATCTACTCTAATTCCATCACCAGAAATAATATGGCCAAGTAATGCTACTCATCTTAGCCAAAATTCGCACTTGCTGAACTCATCGAATAATTAATGATCCCTGAGAGTCTAAAGAACAATCCTGAGATGGTCTACATGATCACGCTCTGTGCGAGAATAGACCAGAATATCATCTATAAAGACTATGACAAACATGTCCAAGTACTTCTTGAACACACGATTCATCAAATCCATAAAAGCTGCACGGTTCATGTCATTGGTAAGACCAAATGACATGACTAAAAATTCAAACTGACCATACCGAGTACGGAAAGCTGTCTTCAAAATGTCACATTCTCTAACTCTGAGCTAATGATACCCTAATCTAAGGTCTATCTTGGAGAAGTAACTGGCACCCTGAAGTTGGTCGAATAGATCATCAATCCTGGGAAGAGGATATCTATTCTTAATCCTGAGAGAACCGTCTTTCTTGTGCACGAATAATACTGGCGCACCCCATGGGAAAATACTGGGTCTGATGAATCCCTTATCTAAGAGATCTTTTAACTAATCTTTCAGTTCCTTGAGTTTTGTTGGTGCCATTCTATATGGTAGAATAGAAATAGTTTGAGTATCCATAAGAAGGTCTATGCCAAAGTCTATTTCTCTTTCGGGAGGAATGCCTAGAAGATCTTTGGGAAAGATATCTGAGTATCCATTAACAACAGGGACTGTTTCGAGGCTGGGATATTCAGAACTGGAATTGTTAACATGCACGAGATGATACACACACCCCTTAGAAATCATTTTCCTTGCCCGAAGGTAGAAACAAGTTGACCCCTGAACGCTAAAATGCTACCCTTCTACTCTAGGACACGCTCATTCAGGAACTAAAATTGAACTATCCTATTTTTGCAGTCGACTGTGGCATAGCAAGAATGAATCCAATCCATGCCGAGAATGATATCAAAATCAATCATCTCTAACTCCATTAAATCTGCTGACGTGGATTTATGAGATATCATAATCGGGCAGTTTTTGTATACCCGCCGGGCTATGATGGTTTTACCCACTGGGGTAGAGACTAAAAAGGGATCTACTAGGACTTTGGGACTGATTCCAAAATCTCCTGCTATGTATGGAGTAACAAAAGACAAATATGCACCTAGGTCTAGCAAAGCATAAACATGAACATGGAAAATCTATAACGTACCAGTAAGGACATCAGGAGAATTTTCCTGATCCTACTGGGACTGAAGAGCATAGAGTCTGTTTGGGCGTTGCCCACTGGTAGCACAGGAAATAGAACCCTCCTGGTTTGGGAAACTGGACTGAGCTGTAGAATGATTTTGCTGACCCTGAAGACTTGACTGCAGACACTCCCTAATCCAATGGCCTGGCTTGCCACAACCAAAACAAATATCACTACCAGCTCTACAAATGCCCCTGTGGTTCTTACCATAATTCTGACAAAGGGGATTTATTTGGGCACTGCTAACACTACCCTGAGATTTAGAGCCTGGCGCTTTATCTCTATTGCCGTCTCTGAACTTCAGCACTGGAGCGCTGACAGAGGAAGGAGCTGGAATGGTTGACTTAGAAAGAAACTATGAATGGTTTTCTCCATCTAACTTGGGGTGAGCAAAGTTGAAATTACCTGACCTTGCTCTCTTGTTCTGCCTCTCCCTAGTCTTAAACTTCTGCTCTTCTACTTGTTGGGCATGGGTCATGAGTCCAGCTAAGGTCATATCATCGATCAGCATTGTAGACCTATACTCATTTACAATGCTATCGTTGATCCCTGACACAAACTTGCTCATCTTAGCTCTATTGTCTGCAACCACATGAGGAGCATACCTGGCTAGCTGAGAAAATCTGGCAGAATACTCCCTAATCATCATATTCCCCTGCCTGAGGTTGATGAACTCAAGAACTTTGGCTTCCCTCAGCTCTTGGAGAAAGAATTTGTCTAAGAAGGCTATGACAAATTTCTTTTACTCGATAGGGCCTGTATCATCTAACCTCTTAAACTTCCACTATTTGTACCAATCATGAGCAACATCCTATAACTGGTAGGTGGCTAACTCAGCACTCTCAATAGAAGTAACACCTATGATGTCAATGACCTTCTGGATTGGTCAATGAACTCCTGAAGGTCCTCATCAGACTTAGACCCATGGAAAGATAGAGAGTTTATTCGAGTGAAGTCCCAAACCCTAGCTACTTTGGGAGTGGCCACCACATTGGCTAAAATAACTTGTGGTCATTTAGTCTGTGAAGCCATGCACTGAGCAAGTGTGGTAAATGCGGCTCTAAACTCTACATGGGAAACATGTTCGCCCAAAGGATCTTCGGGCTAAGGAGCTGGCGGGTTTCTTCTCTTTGGGGTCATGGTCTGGAATAAGAAAAGAATAGATTAGACTAGGAGTTTAACTTGTGATTTTCCTCACTAGAATGACATAAATAATGAAGAAAGGGGACTGTTTCTAAAACATCTTATAACCTCCCACACATAAATGTGGCGCGCAACACACCCATGTACAAGACTCTACTAGATGTGGCTTTCAGACTTCCTAGGACTCTATTGAACCTTAGGCTCTGATACCAAGTTTGTAACACCTCAATTCGCTGAATCGGAATGCTACATGGTGGTCATAACCCCAAGGGACCACAAGCTAACCCATGACTAATATCTGTACCTGTATACTGCAAATCATGATATAATAATGCGGAATACATAGAACTGTAAGGCCATAAGGTTCAAATGAATACAATCATGTGGGTGAAAATACCCAAAACAACTCAATCTGAACGTAAATCTAAACATAAATTTAAAAGCCTCTAAACTATTTGAATAAGGAGTTGAAGGAACATGTCTCCAACTAACTCCATAAAATTGAACTGAAGAAATAAATAAATGAATCAAATCATATTATCCTCGAATCAATGAGGACTCACTGTGTCTCTGCGACTGGAATGCTACCACTACTGCTGGGCTGGAGGTCGTGTCTCGAAACCTATGGTGAAACAAAAAAAGAAAGCACCATAGCGCAAATGCGTCAGCACAACTAGAGTACTGAGTATACGAGGAAGGTAGGCTGAACATAAAGGGTTTCATGCATGAACAACACTGAATGACTAATATGAACATGGAAGTGAAAACACATATATATAGAAACTGGGACCGTGAATACGTGATAGCATGACCTGGAATCTAATACATGGTTTACTGATAACAGTCATGATTGATACTGAAACTGATAATACGGACGACTGTATCTGACAGTCCTATATATACTGAAATCTGAAGAACACCCTAAGTTCTTTTACTGAGAATGATACTGAAACTGTGGGAAGTAGTGTTTAAACGACATACCCCATGTATACTGTTATGGCTAAGCTGGGCTCTAATCTCTGCCCCAAATGGAGGGGTGTCAACATCGTGCCATGTGTAAGGACAGCCTGTGAGTGACCCTTATCTGGCGGGTACTCAATGAGAACAGTGGGAACCTAAAACTGACGGGTTAATCCACCTCATCAATCCTAATCTAACGGGTTAAGATGTCTCAACCTATGTTCGCTACGTAGTTTTGGAACACTAGGATGACGACTAAGAATCACACCCTGAACTGGCGGGTGAGTTCTCATCCTTGGGTTCACTCAGTGCTAACCTCTACCCCCATCTGGAGGGACTAGACATGAATAACTGACTGTGTATGACTTAATCTTATTGAATTCCGTTGATTGGCAGAATGTTACTAATATTTGACAACTGACTAAGATCATGAGGTTTTCCTGAGTTACATGAATGACTGAAGTCTATGGAATCATAGCTTGAGTTCGGATATCGTGAAACATGACATAGATCTAGGTACACAACTATAGTTTTCGGGTATAAGTACCCCTAGGACTCGATGGAAGAAAACTGACACACATGACTGACTTGATCATAAGAGTAGAGTCCATAATTTATAATATCATAATGAGGGATCTCATACTAAGAATGGTTATCAACAATGTATTGCATGGAAAGTATTTCATATCACATGGAAGTACTTGCACAATCTTAATATCATGTTCATTGCACAATCATATTGGCAACACATACCAATAGCATGGAAGTTTATGTGGGTTGCATGGTTATCATACATCTTGTTCATAAGTAGGATTTACAAGTAAATGTAGCATAATCTCATAATAATAGTTCATGAGTATTCCAACAACATTTACAAGGCACATTATCAACATAGAAGCCATTGGAACATAAGGGCATATCATGAATCCTTCACTTAGTCACAATTTAGCTATATTGCATGATTTCTAGTTTCTTAGGCATTTTATCAAACACATTACATGTACATCTTAAGAATAGGTGAAATCATCAGACTATACATCATGAACAACCAAATTTACATGTTTCCAACTCATATGATATCATAAAATTCAAAAAAACATATAAAGATTCCATCTTGGAAATTACCCAATATCAACAACATGATCATCAATACCCAACAATATAGAAATCATACTTTATAATGAAAAATAGGGTTTTGGAGCTTTATGGATGAAAGGGATGCATAAATCAACTCACGCATACCTTAGAAGGAAGATTCTTGATGATTGACGGAGGAATTTCCTTGAAATCGGATCTTCAAGCTTAGTTACGCAACCCTAGTTGTTTTTCTCTTTTATTGCTTTTGGATGATGATCTTTGAGATGATAATAGGGTTGTAATATGTTTAGAAGTTATATATTTTGTAGGGTTAAGTTTAGGGACGTGTAAGGAGTGCTAAAAGACTTAATTACCCTTAAAATAACTCAAAACAGAGTGTTTTTGGCACCTGGAACTGACTTAGGTGGCACCCAAGTGATTGCCTAAGTTAGGTTGGGCGGCGCCTAACCAATCGCTTATGCTTGGGTTGGGCGGCGCCAAACCAATCGCCTATGCTTACTGTCTCTCATGAAAATGGGCATAACTTTTCGCTCAGGTATTGGATTAAGGCGAAATTGGTATCGTTGGAAAGCTAATTTGATTCTCTACAATTTTGTGGGTCTAAATCTGCCAAAATATCACATTAATATCTAGTTATACTCATTCAAAGATGACCTTTGCAAAATCAAACACTAAAACTTGATGGATTCAAAAACTCTTAGCTTGTATTACTTTAAGTGACTTATATGAACATGCTTAATGCATCATAAGCTATCCTATAATTAGGACATTCATTGTAAGTTATGACTCAAGTATGAATAACAGGATAGGAGATTTCATACGTAGGAATACTTATTCACTTCCTAGCTTAGAAATATGTGGGGTATTACAACTTTGATACTATTTAAGCCTTTATGATCAGATTGACTCAGAAGGAGGTTATTTTTCAATGGTCAAAGGAGTGTGAGTTGAGCATTGGAAAGCTTAAGGATTTTCTTACTTTATCTCATGTGTTAACTTTTCCTGTTGAGAGTGAGGGATTAATCATATTCTGTGATGCTTCTAGTGTTGGTGTAGGTTGTGTTTTGATTTAGTAGGGTCATGTCATTGCTTATTCTTCTATATAGATTAAGGTGCATGAATGCAACTACCCCACTCATGATTTATGGTTGGCAGTGGTTGTTTTTGCGCTTAAGATTTGGAGGCATTATCTATATGGAGTGCATTGTGAGATTTTCATCGATTATTGTTGTCTTCAGAATCCTATGACCTAGTGAGAGCTTAATGCTTGACAGTGTGGATGGATAGAGTTTCTTAAGGACTATGATATTTTCATCTTATATCATCCAGGTAAGGCAAATATGGTAGCTAATGCCTTGATCCGCAAGGCAGTAAGTATGGGTAGCTTGGCCTACATATCAGTTTCTTAGAGGCCTTTGGCATTGGACATTCAGTCTATAAGAAATTTTATAGTTCTCCTTGATATCTCAGACCTAAAGAGGATTATGGTTAGTGTGGAGGTGAGGTCCTGCCTATTTAAGTAGGTTCATGATCTTTATTATGATGATGGGAAGCTTCGCTCCATTCATGATCAGGTGTTGAGTAGTGAGTAAGAGAGGAACACTTTTAATTCTGAGGGTATTTTCAAGTTTGATGGCCATATTTGTGTTCCTCAGATAGGTGAATTGATTCAGTCGATTCTACATAAAGCTTATAGCTCTAGATATTCCATTCATCCCTGTACTACCAAAATGTATAAAGATTTGAGACATCACTATTGGTGGAGTGGAATGAAGAAAGATATGGTAGACTTTGTAACTCATTGCTTATATTATTAGTAGGTAAAGACTGAGGATCAGCATCCTGTTGGTTTGACTCAGAGGTTGCCCATTCTTGAGTAGAAATGGGAGCAGATTACTATGGACTTCATTAGTGGTTTGCCTCGTATCTCTCATGGTTTTGATAGAATTGGGGTTATTATGGATCGTTTGACTTAGTCAGGACATTTCATTCCTATTCAGATGACCTTCAGAGAGATTAGCCCATCTCTATGTTTGGGAGATAGTACATTTGCATAGGGTGCCCATTCTTATCATTTCAGACCATAAATTTATGTTTACTTTGAGGTTTTGTATAGCATTTTTGGAGGACTTGGGTACTTAGGTAGATTTAACTACAACCTTTCACCCACAGCTTTACCTCTAGATTTTTTCATTGTCCTTCCAGTTTTCCATGTCTCTATGTTGTAGCAGTATATTCCTGATTCGTCCTATGTGCTTAGATGGGACTCTGTCTAGCTAGATAAACATTTGACCTTTGTAGAGAAGCCTATTCTTATTTTGGCTAGTGATGGGAGGCGGTTGCATACTCGGGAGATTTCTGTAGTTAAGTTTCAGTGGAGGCGTTGCCCAGTGGAGTATGCCACATAGGAGATCGAGAGCGAGAAGCAGGCCTAGTATCCTCAATTGTTTGAGACATTAAGTATTTTCTCATATTTAACTTTCGAGGACAAAAGTTTTTTTAGTAGTGGATATTGTAATGACCCTTCGGGTCTTTTTTCCTATTTTTGGTTATTTTCATCGTTATAGATTTTCAATAGCTGCCCCAAGTCATTTATCACTTGCTGGAACTAATAGCTCAGTTACTAGGCAGTTTCTTTGGTTATTAGAGTCGATTTGGTGTTTAGAAGTCTTCACTGGTTCCAAATGGCCACCGAGATAAACCTTCAGTAAAATAATCTCGAATGCAAATTCCTATTGTTCCAATAGCTCTGAAATATAAATTTTAGGCTAGGTAGACTTTTGGTTTGGTTCCCAATGCGCCTGAACTCATTTTGACCAATTGGTTGGAAAGTTAAAAAATTGAAAATTCAGGTGTAGGACCCACATTTGGTTGAAATAACCTCAGATGAAAAATCCAAATTTTCCAATATGTACGGAACGTCCGATTTAGTTGCTTACATAGTTCATATGTTTATATCAAATCCTGAATGAATCCTGAAGCATTGGCCGAGACTTGGAATTTCATCCAAGTTTCAGCTAATACCTGGTGCAAGGTTAGGATGCTGCGATCGCACAATCTCAGATGGCGATTGATCTACCATAATCATTGTCCATGGATGGTGATCACGCCACCTCTTTGCTTGGGAAGGGTATTTAAAGGCATTTTTTACCATATTTTGGGCACTTTCCACTCTTTTTTGAGACTAAAGAACCCTAATATGGTATGCTAAACTCATATTGAGTCTAGGGAGTATCTTAGGTAGATTTAACTACAATCTCTTGAATTCTTTATGGAAACCCAAATAGTTTAAGGGCTTGATTTAGCCCCCCAAATAAGCTTAGAATTTACCTATTTCTTAAGGGATATAATTTCTTGATGGTCTATGAACATTGGGTTGACCTCGAAAATGTGTTTTTCGTAAATGGAACCCACTTAGTGTTTTTGATGTCATTTTTGGACCCAAAGTACAATAATGAAATATTAGTATCAACGTTGTCTTTATAATATGTAGAATGTGTTATTGATAGCTTGGCACCTTGAAGAAGCTTCTCAAAAAGAAAAAATGAAGGTTTAGCGGTTCGTGAGATTTTCTTTAGATTTGAGGTAGGTTAGGCTTTTTTATTGTTAGATTAAGCTATGTTATAGTATAATTATGATATCTTGTTAGATTTGGAAGGTGTTTTAGGTGTTGGATGGATAAATGGCAAGACTTGGGTTTAGTTTTATAATTTAGGTCACTTTATCTTACAGATTTAAATACTTGACTTGTAGACTTGAACCTTGGGAAATTGGACTTCATATCGCATGGCTAACATGAAGATGCCTTTGTTACTGTAGTGGGATGTCAACATTTTAAGCTTTTAGCCACACAAATTCAAAGTAACACTTGAAAAGTGTTGCTAAAAGTATTTGTGGCCACACTTTCAAAGTGTGTCCTTTAAATAGAGTTTTTGGCTACGATATCATAGACAACACTTACAAATCTTTCTCTTTAGAATTACAGGCTACACTTTATAAGGTTACTAAATCATAACACAATCAGCAATGCCTAATTACACATAGAATATGCTCTTGAAGTGTGCTATTTTATAATTCAATGAAAATCACTTAATAAGTGTGGCCTTATAATTCTCTTAAATTTTGATTCAGATAATTATGTTCCCTCCGTATATTTAACTCTCCCCTAATTTCTAACTGGAAAAAAATTGTAAAAGAGATTAAATCCATTTTTCCACAAATTCTAAAAGGCAAATAAAAAAGAACCCTAATATGGACTCCAAATTCAGTCTTCCCTAAATCTGAGAGCCTTCTTTTCACCCAAATCAATAAATTGAAGAGCTTTATTCTTTCCTAAATGAGTCTCCTCCTTGAAAAATTGGTGCAGTTCTCCTCAATAATATTATCAAGTAAAAATCTCTGCATCATTTAATTCTATATTACTATCTTCGATTATGTTATCAGGTGCTAGATTTCGTGCCTAAGTCTAGAAAATCCTTGAAATCTTCCTTGGTTTCTTTGACTTCACCTAAGTTAATTTGAAAACATACATTTAAAGTGTAAGAAAACAACATTATTTATTCTAGTGCTTGTATTTTTCTCTATTGGTGCCTATGAAGAGGAAGAAAGCGAGCAAAGGACATACCTTTCTCTGTTGGTGTCTTAGAATAGGAGAATATCTGAACTTAGGTGTATGAATTTGTAGTTTTTTCCTTCTGGATACATTCTTTTGGCTTTAAGAATTCTGATAGCAATATGGTTTCATTGTTTTAAGTACTTAGGTGTAGGAAAATATATAGAACATGTACTTAATTTTCTTATATGTAGGAGAAGGGAAATTGGATTCACAATCACCTTCTCTTTTGTTATCTATAGAACTGTTCGTTAGAATGTAGAATATTAAACAACTCTTTAAATTAGTTCTTATTTTTTATTGTTGAGCTTTGTAATTTTAATTTACTTTCATTGTTGAGGTTCATATTTAAGAACTCTTTCTAATATGTGCCTTGACTATCCTTTTATACTTGTAGATTAGAGACTCACATTTTGAGGGATGTGGGTGTTATGTATATTCGAGATTAGCTGGTGCATCTGAGGGAGGTGATAGTCATATATTTCATGTTTTTGCTAATGCATTGCATAGCATTTTGTGTCCGGTTTTGCCGGTAATGAAGTATTTTATGATGTACTTAATGTTGGATTACTAATGGCTTGTACTAATCGAAGCTAGCATAGCTATTTTTTGTCCATTTCTCTAGATCCTGGTAAACCAAAATATAACTCATTGATTTGGTGCAGATATAGGAGTTGTTCACTAAACTCAATCACCATCTCGGGTAAGTTTGATTTTATATATTTTCTCATGCTCATTGTAGCTACAGTACTGTTTTAACTCTAATCAATTTAGATCTTTAGTTGTCGGATGTGAATGAAGTAGCGATAAGTCTCACTGCACCAGCATATTGCCAATTAAATTTAAAATTTATCTTATTTTAACCATTAGTCTCTACCAATGGCTATTATTATGTTTAAACATAGGCTCTACCAATCGAAAACTTCTGTAACTTTAAACAACATAGGCTCTGATACCAATAGACGGGGGGTGCGGATAGCATAAATAAATTTATTATAACTCTAATTGATTTATTTTTATTTGTGAGTGGATGTTTCTTAACTTTTCTAAATATTTTTATTTCTAATTTATTTATTTTAATTTTATTGATGTTCATATGTTGGGGGTGCTTAAATGGTATTTGATTAAATGCTTTACTGTAATATTCTTTAGTTATTTCTCCTAGTCTTTGTAATTCTTGTATATTAGTTTGAAGGGTATTCTTAATATTCTATATTTTTTGTTCTAAAATATTCAATTAAATTCTCTTTCATAACTATTTCTGTTAATCTTATTTCTTCCATATCTTGTCCCCAATATTTTAAATATTCATACTTTATCATTTTATCCTAAAGTAGTTGTAATACTGCAAATTTCTTTGTAATAATTTATTCTAATTGTACTATATCTGATATTAAATTCTAGATTATCTATTTCGTTAATTATCCTGTCTTTTTCTTCTATGAATAATTCTATGTCTAAATCATATTCTAAATTGTCTTTTAATTCTAGTTGTTTCATGGTTTTATCTATCCAAATTAATCTTTCTTTTAATTGTTTTCTTT
>NC_061117.1:116584616-116721772 GCF_002878395.1 Capsicum annuum
GACTCCTAGGCTCAAGTTTATGACTCCTTTTCATGTTGGCTTAATTTTGAATTTGTGCAATTGTTTGGTTGAGAGTCTATGATGATCCTATTAAGTTGAGCATGTGCCATGTGAGTGTGAGAATTTTGAATATTCCTTGTTACATATGATTTCTAAAAATTGTCTTGGGTGTGTGTAAAGCGAAATAAAGAATGGGAGTTTAGGAGATGATTTAGGAATTTCTTTGATAGCCTTATTTTATACTTTTTTTCCTACCCATATGTAGCCTAATACCTTCTTTGATAGACCATAATTTGATCAAAAAAGCTCCTAAGTTCTTTAAAAAAAAGAAATAATTAAAAAAGGATTTTGAGAAATTAAAGAAGAAAAAGGTGAAATTGATGCCCCAAGGTAATAGTTATTGATTTTTATAATTGATGTTTGATGGCTAGGATTGTTATAATTGATATTAACAATTTTCCCATGATTATAGAACAGAAAAAAAAATCTTGAAGGAATAAACAAATAGTCCACCATGTGTTTGTAAAAATTCTTAAAATAAATAGGGAATAATAAAAGATATGGGTGAATGAAAAGGTATAATATGGTTGTTGGGGAATGGTTTTAATAGTAAAAAGTAGTGTATTAAAGAGCTTAGAGAGGTTAGTCACTATTCTTGGCCAATATAGCTCCTACCTGTCCCTTAGCCTACATTACAACCCGGAAAAGTCCTAATTGATCCTAAGCTTTACATTCTAATATTAGTGGAGCATTACACTAAGGGCAAGCCTATGTCTCATTATGTGTAACTTATGAATTCTTTGTGAGAGTGAGCTTAATTTGATTCTCTTACCCATCATGCTATGAATTGATTGATTGCGAGTGATTATGGGTAACTCTATTGTTGTGAGGGGCACATGTTTGATGAATATGGGTGATTCATATGATTTCCCTGAATGAGCAATAATCATGAGTTTTCCATTAGTTGAGTCAATTCTTGAGGATAGGATGTTTTAGAGTAGTGTTCATAAGCTTTTAATTGTCTAAATAACATGCTTAGTGTAGTAACTTGCATTCTATGTAGTCATTGTAGTACTATATTAAATGTCTTGCATTTAGTTGAAGTGTAGAGTCTCCATACTTGATGATGATTTTAGTTAAGAGTTGTTCGAGGATGAACAAGGCTTTAAGTGTGGTGTGGTGATTTGGGTGTATTTATGCAATCAAGCATCACTATTCTAGCATTTTGTTCTTGTTTTGAGGATGATTCTAAGCTACAATGGTTAATAAAGAGATAAATATGCTAAAACATATGTTCATATGGTTCAAGGTGAATTCCAAGCAAGTTCGTACTTTAAAGAATCAATTGGAGTTCAATGAAGAAATCTAGTCTTTCTAGAGTGAGCTAGTTGCTTGTCTAGCCTCTCCTATTAGATTCTATTGTGTTCTATATGTTCCTTATGGTTTTATATGTGTTATTATATATGTAACTAAGTGTTAGGAGTGTACATAGTGCACATGAGTCAAGGAAAGAGTTGAAACTTGAATTAAAGATCAAAGTGAAATTTGCCTATGCTTAGTTCGTGCTTCTATTTCATCTTGTCGGATGTTGTGTTGTTTTGAGCTTTAAATTGTTTTTTTTAATGCTATAAAATGCTTGTTTAATATATTATGATGATATATTAAGGATATACAATCTTCAAATAAATTGGGAACAACTCAAAAAGGCTAGGAATGGCTCAACAAAGTCACAATACATAGATTGATGCCCTATTGGACCCCTGGAATATCTTGGGCACGTGTGGTGTTATCTAGTAGCCAATGGACGTGTTCAAAATACCAATAGAATCATAGGAAGCCCAAAATTACAACCATGTGGTGCGTGGTGGTCCTAGAGGAAATTATCCCATGATACAGGCTCATTTTGGTTCCCTTTTTACCTTAGAAAAAATTCTGAGAACAAATTCCAAAAAGGTAGGGTGATATTGAGGCGCCGCCCCACCTAGTCCGGGGCTCAATAACTGAAGGTTTTATTTTCCAACATAGAAAGGGCTTGCTCCTATATTATAAATACATGTTATATCATATTTTTTACATACTTTTGGACAATTTCTGGACATCTAGGAGCATTGGAGGCTGCACAACTTCTTTTTAGGTTTTATCATTCATTAATTTAGTTTCTTCATGGTGTGTATCATCAATCCAAGGAATTGGATGATGAATATTTCCATTGAAGGCCAAAACTCCTATCTGGGGTTAAGGCCACATTCATGATTACTTTTGTTTTGAATTAAGTTTGTTGATTTGCTTATCATTATTGGTTGCTTGTTTATTCTTGTTTTAACTATATTAAGGATTAGTTGCCCTTAGAATACATCAATTGTCAACCTTGTGATCTGAGGAGAGGGAATGGGGAGATAGCACAAGGGAATAAGCAAAGTAGGGTTCTTGTTTCTTCATAAAATAAAAGACTTGAATTATCATCTAGGACTGGGATGTACTTAGATGCCTTACTGTATTCACACCTAGGAAGATAGCTTAAATAACCTAATTTGATCATTACATCCTCGCTCAACGATATAGTTGTAAGGTTCAACTTAGGTAAAGAATTAGAGATTGGGAAATCATAATCGCGCAATTAACCCTACAAATCAACAACCAAGATAAGCAATTTAATGAATGTAGTTCAATAACGTAGTATGATTGATTGTAGTCCTTAACCCTGGATCTCTATCCTTTGATTGTGCCAAGCCATTTACTCTTTCGTAATAGTTTTGTTTATTTTTAGTTTATAACTCTAAAACTCTATTTTTGTACTCTGCTCAATTTTTTAAACTAGAATTAGATTGGCGGCAAATGTAAGTCCATGGGAGATCGATACTTGGGCTTCCTTAAAGCCACTCTACTACTTGATAAGACCACGTACACTTACGTGTGCGCTTGGGCGATGTCAGGTCTTCTTAGAGAAATATATGTCTCGTAGTCTAAGAGATTATTTGATAAATTAGTTATCTGGGTTAGAGTAGGGCTCCTTGACTGTTTTGGAGTTTGAGGCTCGATTTCATGAGTTATCTATACATGCTACCTTGATTTTTCCTATTAAGTATGATAGAGTTTGTGGCTTTATTTACAGATTGAGACTTCATCCACGCAAGTCTACACAAACTTTGGTTGTTGTGGGTAGGTATTTTGCTAAGGTTTTTTATCATGCTCAAGTTATGGAGGTGATATATTTAAGGACCAATGGGTTAATGATAAGAAGTCGCACTATTAGTGTAGTTTTAATGGAATTCATCATGGCTCATGGTTTAAAGATAGTGGTTCTAAGGATAGGTACCCTCCATGTTAGTCGTACAGTATTATGGTCGGTCTAGTAGGCCAGTTTAGGTTTCACTTTAGATTACCGATGGGGGCCATTCTAGCTTTAGTGATCGTCCTAGACAATGTAGTAATCAGTCTTTAAGAGGTCCATATTCTAGTTCTGGTTGTTAATCTAGGTTAGCCAAGTCTTCTAAATTTAGTACAGCACTGGGGCATGTTATGGTTATGGAGCTTTTGGTCATTTTATGATAGAGTTCCCCAGTTGTGGAGTGATGGTTCCTTTAGTTCAAAGTGCTCCATCGATTTGAGCAATTTCACCTGTAACTAAAGGTGGTTTGCATGGTTGTATGGGTGATCCCTAGGGTGCTCATAAAGATTCTCAAGTACGTAGGACAGGAGATCGATTAGGATCCCAGGCAAGTGGCAAGCATAGTTAGTTGTAGCCATACGTTCTAGACCCGGGGCTGAGTCTTCATATGCTATTATCGCATGTATGATCTTACAGTCCCATCAATCAATTTTTTCTTTTTATGCTAAGGGATGCATTTATTCTTAAGTTCCTTCTTATTATGCCCCGCGATTAGAGTTATCTTGGGATTCATTATCTATGCCATTATATGTATCCTATCTCGTGAGTGATTCTTTAATAGTGGATCTAATTTTTAGGTCTTGTGTTATGACTGTTTGAAAGTTTGATACTTAAGTTAATCTTATTATATTAGACATGGTAGATTTTTATGTGATTTTTAGCATGGATTGGTTATCCCACTATCATATAGTTCTAGATTATTTTGCCAAGATTGTTACCTTACCCATGCTCCGCGTACCGCCGGTTGTGTGGTAGGGAGATATTAGCCATGAGCCGGTGGAGATTATTTCTTATAATAGGCCTATGAGACATATTTATAGGGGTTATGAGTCTAACCCCACTTACATTCATGATGTTAGTATAGAGAGCCAGTCGTGTGGCTCTATTCTTATAGTTTATGAGTTTTCTGATGATTTTCTTACTGATCTGCATGTTCTTCCTCCTACGAGTGATATAGAGTTTGTTATTGATCTTGATTCGAGTATTCGACCTATTTCTTATCGAGCTGAAGGATCTGAATTCTTAGCTTCAGGATCTTCTTGGTAAGGGTTTCATTAAACAAAGTATGTCTCCTTGGAGAGCTCTTTTGTTATTTATGAAGAGAAAGAATGGCTCTATATGTACATATATATATTATAGGCAGATTAATAAGCTAACTATGAGGAATTAGTATCCTATGCCTCACATCGATGATTTGTTTGATCAACTTCAAGGAGTAATAATGTTTTCTAAGATTGTTTTAAGGCCCACTTACCATTATTTAAGGATTCAGGATGAGGATATCCCAAAGACAGCCTTTAGGACTCGTTATGGTCATTACGACTTACTAATGATGTCTTTTGGATTGACCAATGCCCCAGTTGCATTTATGGATTCGATGAACTTTGTGTTCAGACCTTATTTGGATTATTTTATAATTGTGTTCATTGATGACATCATTGTGCATTTGAGGAGTAGAGAGGATCATATGTAACATTTGAGAATTGTGCTCCATACTTTGAAAAATTATATATTTTTTTCCAAATTCTCTAAATGTGCGTTTTGTCTTATGTCAATGACATTCCTTGGGCATATGGTGTCTAAGAATGGGATTATCGTAGACCCAACGAAGATTGAGGTTATTCACGTTTGGGCTAGCCCTACATCTCCATATGAGGTTTATTGTTTTATTGTTTTAGTCGGTTACTATATATGGCTCATTAATAGTTTTCCTACCATTGCAGTGCCGATGTCTAGATTAACTCAAAAAAAGGTTTTTTAGATTGGCCGAGGAGTGTGACTCGAGCTTTAGAAAGCTTTATGGATTTCTCACTTCAGCTCCTATCTTGGCTTTTCCTATTTAGGGTAAGGATTCATCATGTATTATGATACTTTTGGTGTTGGTTTGGGTTGTGTATTAATGCGGTATGGTTGGGTTATTACTTTTGTATCGAGGCAGCTGAAGGTGTTCACGCGCAACTACCTCATTCATGATTTGAAGTTGGCGTTAATAGTTTTCATGCTTAAGATTTGGAGACATTATCTTTATGGTGTGCATCGTAAGATCCTCATGGGTCATAATAGTTTTTAGCATCTTATGTCCTAGACAGATCTTAATTCTAGGTAGCATAGATGGATAAAGTTTCTTAAGGATTATGTCATCTCTATTTATTATCATTCGAACAAGGCAAATATGGTAGCAAATGCCTTGAGTCGGAAGGTGTTTAGTATGGGTATCTTGGCTTGTATTTTAGTTTCTCAGAGGCCATTTTTATATGTCATTAAGTCTTTAGCCAAATTGATGGTGAGACTTGATATTTCAGACCCTAGGAGTATTCTTGCTAGAGTTGAGGTCATTGCTATTTGAGCAGATTCGGAGTCATTGGCATGGGATAAAGGACCTTGCATTATCTATGACCAAGAAGGATACTATAGATTCCTAGGGTATTTTGAGGTTTGATAGCCACATTTGTGTTCTGAGGGTTGGTAACTTGATTCAGTCGATTCTTCATGAGGCTCACAACTCTAGATATTCAATTCACCCAGGTACAACCAAGATATATAGAGATTTATGTCATCATTATTGGTGGAGTGGTATAAAGAGAGATGCGGTAGAGTTTGTAACTTGTTGCCTATGTTCTCAGCAAGTGAAGGCCGAGCATAAGAGAATTGGTGGCTCCATTTAGAGATTGCCCATTCTCAAATGGAAATGGGAGAGAATTACATTGACTTTGTTAGTAGTTTATCCCATAATTCTCGTGGTTCTAATGGTATTTGTGTTATTACGGATTGATTGACCAAGTCAAAACACTTTATTCCTATTTAGATGTCATTCAGTGCCGAAAAGTTGGCTCGTATCTATGTTAGTGATATAGTCCATTTGCATGGTATGCCTATATCCATCATTTTAGACTAGGGTTCAATATTCAATTTTATCTTTTGGAGAGATTTTCATAAGGAGTTGGGTACTTAGGTAGATCTCAGTATAGCGTTTCATCCTCAAACCGATGGGCTATCAGACCAAACTATTTAGGTTCTTGAGAATATACTCTAAGCTTATGTAATGGATTTTGGAGATCAATAGCAATAACTAATAGCTTTGGCAGATTTCCCTTATAATAATAGTTACTATTTGAGTATTGATATGGAACAGTTTGAGGCTTTATATGGTAGGCGATGTCATTTTCTGATTTGACAGTTTGAGACTTTCGAGATTCGACCCTGTTGGCCTAACTTGCTTCAGGAATTGTTAGATAGAGTCTTGGTGATTCAGAATATGTTTAAAGCAGCTTAGAGTTGGCATAAGACTTAAGCAAATTGTAGATTTTATGCCTTGAGATTTGGAGTTGGTAAAAAGGTATTCTTCTATGTATTGCCTATGAAGGGCGTTAGGAGGTTCGGGAGGAAAGACAAGCTCAGACCCAGATATATTGGACCCTTTGAGATTTTTCACATAGTAGGTGAGGTGGCTTATGAGTTAGCCTTACCACCAGATTTTGTTGTTTTCCACTTGGTTTTCCATGTTTCTATGTTGTGGCGATACACTCTTGATCCGTCTCATGTGCTTAGATGGACTCATTCCATTTGGCTCAGTAGTTGACCTTCATAGAGAAGATGATGCTCATATTGGCTAGTGCTGTCGGCGGTTGTGCAGTAGAATGATTCCAATAGTTAAGCTTCAGCAGAGGTACCGCCCAGTAGAGGAGACTACTTGTGAGATTGAGAGCAAGATGCAGACCAGTATCCTTACAAGTTTGAGGCTTCAGGTACATCCTAATCCTTTACTTTCGTGGATGAAAGTTCTTTTAGTAGTGGATATTATAATGACCCTCTAGGTCATTTTCTATATTTTGACTTATTCTCATTATTTAGAGCTTTCCTGTAGCTTCCCTAAGTCATTTATGACTTGGTGGAATTTATAGTTTGGTTATCGGGTAGTTCTCTTGATTTTAAGAGACAATTACCTATTTTGAAGTATTTGCTGGTTCAAATTGGATATTAGCTAAAAACATTAGTCAAACAATCTTGTATGCCTATTCTGTCTATTCCAATAATAGTGAAATGTAAATTCTAGGTTAAGTGGGCCCTTGGTTCGGGTCTCAAGGTTTCCAAACTCATTTTGATCTATTAGTCAGAAGTTTAAGAAAAATAGCACGAGGGTGTGGACCCAGTTTTTGTCAAAATAACCTCGAATGGAAATTTTCGCAGAGTCATTGAGTCCGAAATATCCAATTTGATAAGGTAGCATAGTATGTTTGCGTATATGGGATTCCAGGTGAATCCAGAGGGATTGGCAGAGATTTAGAAAAATTCCAATACTCAGTTAGGGCTGATGCATCACGTACGAGACCTGGCATTGGCCACTAGTATCACTTAAGTTAGGCTTTAACCGCATATGCGAAAACCTCTTAAGTGACACCAGCATCGCCTACACAACATATGTTGAGGAACCAAGTATCGCTTAAGCGACGATTAAATAATGTTTGCTTAAGAGATGATTTAACGATTTTCTCATAAGCAACCTGGTGTTTGCTTAAGCGACACCTTTATACTTAGGAAGGGTATTAAAACTCCATTTAGCCCGATTTTCACCATTTTCTTCCATTACCTAGAATATTGAACCCTGAAAACGAGAAAACCTTGGAAAAACCATTGGTGGGTGATGTCGCACAAGTTATACCTCCAAAAAAAGCACAACATAGTCTCTGTAAAATATAGTAACCCAATAGAGGATGGAGTCGAACTTACAGGGAATAGGTCAAATGTCACTCACGAATTTATTGAAAGAGCCAGAATAATGTAGAAAGGTAAATGGGGGGAATTATTGTGAAAATAGTAAAGTAGTAACAAATCTACGTCTCTTTGGTCGAAATTAATATAAGATGAATACTAGGACTATGTTCACCCTGATTTTCTAACTCTGTCGATTTATCGTGATCCATTGGATTTTCCTAATACCTTGTATGCAGAATCTGATAAGATATGTATCACCAACTATCTTGTGAACGCCTTTGGTGAATTTCACCATTTATATTTTGAATCTCAGAGTGTCACCTTACTAACCCTTATCCTAGATCTCAGATTAACTATTACCTTTTGAGGGTCAAGTTAATTAGATGAGGGTTAGTTGAATTAAATTTTTATTGTAATCTTATTTTCCTAATCTCTACCTTTGTTAAGAAAGCAATCAAATCGACAAAAATCACAATACATGCAAGAATATTGATCAAGAACAACTTCGTACTTCCTCTACTTCATTATTCCATCAGGGCTCCCACAACCCTAGTTAGGTGATTTAGTCGCTCATGTTTGCATGAACATCCATTGAACTCAATCAAAAAGAATAAAAATAATCTTACAATAATTTAAGAACAAAACCCAGAATTTCAAATTAATAATCAACCATAAAAACCAAGAACAATGGATTCCAAGAGAAAAGGTCAAATTCAGAGTCAATATAGTGTTGTGAATATAAGGAGTGTGTAACCTAATACAAAATATCAAAAGGTTATTTATAAATTACATCAATACCCTAAAAATCCTAACCTAAATAAATAAGGAAAACTAGGTTGATAACCACTTATGGACCCACTTACGGGCCATAAGTGGTACTTACGGACCCCCACGAGGGTCATAAGTGTCAGAAAAACTTTAGAGCTTTAGAATGATACTTGCGAAGGAACTTATGATGGACGTAAGTGGTACTTAAGCTTAGTAAGTAGTCCCTTCATAACTATCAGACAAAACTTCAAACTTCTTTTCTTAAATCCTCTTTTTCTAATACTTACATGGCCATTTACGGTGGTCGTAGGTGCCACCTACGGTCCATATATTGGCCCATAAGTAGGTTCTTATGCACACTTCAACTCTATTTATTTTTTTTAGCTCCCACAACCTAGTTTCCTACAAAACAAACAATGCAAAACATCATATCTAACAAAACAGACGTAAGTATTTGCATATTTTCTGGTTTTAAATCGTAAGTGCCATGAAACCATGGCACATCAACACCCTCAACATAGAACACTTACATGTCCTCAGGAAATTAAAACTAACATGACAATACAATGATGCTTAACCAAGAGAAACCATAGGCGTCTATGGTAGTCACCACAATTTTAGTTTAAAAACATTACCCCTTCTTATTTCCAACTTTTCATAACTATTATGTGGGTCTATGTAGCATAACAATTTGACACAATGGAATCAACCTATGATATTATATTAGAAATAAACAATCAATAAAATATGAAGTATACACCATCTGAACAGATAAGCAGCTAGTAACATAACCCATGTACCCTGATAGAAAGAAGTCCCAATCTCATAGTGTGATATGCATGTCAATGCAAGGGACTACGTCTAGACACTAACACTCATAAAATAAGTTCCAATAAATGTTCATGGAATACCATTAGCTTTCCATTATAGTCTTTACCTTAGTGTTTCAAACAGTTGTACTAGGATCACCATCGGACCTTATCTGGCTCTTAGCATAGGCTTGTGGGCTGGTATTGTATATTAAGGACTATAGTGACTAACCCTCCTTGACGCTATAGTTAAATTTAATATCCACTTCTCAACCAACTTTATTTTTTAATCCCACATTTCTCTCTTTTTATTTTATTGCATATTTAGGCTGGGTTCGGTTTCTTTTATTCTTCTTCTTTCTTAATTTTTTTTTTTGCTTTTCTCTTTTTCCATCTTTTTTTCTTTTTACCTCACCCAAACCTAATTTATTTTGTTTTTTTTTCAAACCATTCTTCATACCCAATTCTAACTATGTACCACTATGATACCTACCATCAACTTAGGCAATTTGCCTGAGTTGAGGTGCACAATATCCAAGGAGGGACCAGGGCCAAAGTTGGTTCATTGTAATTAAACTAGGAAGGTGAAAAGTAAAAATAAGAAAATGGGTCTATGTAGACTCAAATCACGGATCAGGGGATACTTATTCATATTTGGATGGTCATTTAGGCTAAGAGTGCACTAAATTCAAAATAGTCCTATAATCACATCCTAACCAACTATCTTACAACCTAGACAAGAATAACCGGGAAAGTTTTGGATTAAATGCACAAAGTGAACATAAGCATCTCACACAAATAGTACAGGGTTGTATTACCAACTACTACCTACCCAGCTCATGCAAATGCTAAGATACCATTATTTTGTCCATAATCCTAATGTCATAACAAGATTCACAATGATCATACATACAAGCACATCACACAGTTCATAAAAACTTTTTGGAGGGTGATAACGCTAAAATTACACTCTTGAATGGGTGCAAGCAATCGTTGTCAATATAAAATCCAACTAGGTTGGGGTCAAATCCCACAGGGAATAGGGTGTGAACTTCGATTTGTTCAGAAAATACTTTACTGGCAGTTTAATATTTTTAAAAGATGGGGGTTTAAGTTTATAGTGTGTTAAATATCACTTTTAATACTTTAGTGTTTGAAATCAAGATAAATGGGAAACCAAAGCTATGTACACCAAGGGTTTCGGGAATTGACAGATACTAGGTAATGCTAGAGATTCTCAAAAAGAGTAGAACAACAGAATATCCATGACGATTATACTATCTGACTTGTCTCTCGACCTCACCCGACAATTTATTATCTAATTCTTTTGAACTTAGATAACTTATCTATTTCCAATAGGATGTTATCTCAGGTAGATTAATCTAGTTACAGCATTACTCATTAAACAGAAGGTTAGTAGCTTCCGAGTCCCTGTTGATAATTCACGTCCCCTAGTCTGTTTCTCAGTTAGAAGAAAATAAAACCTAAGGCATAATCTAATGTTTGTAACCACTAGATTTCAGTTCAAGCAACAGAATTTCAAGATGTTCTACTACTCTTTGAATCTATTAATCACCTAGCATCATATCAAACCCTAATCCATGGATCCCACAACCTCGACTAATGGAATTAGCCGTTCATTATTTGATGAACGAACTCACAAGTTAAATTCATAATGATAAGGATAACTTACGATTAAATAGAAAAAAACAAGTAGTTTCTTCGATTGAATCACCAGGTAGAAACCCAAAAATAGTTGATAAAAACAAGAATAATAATTGATGTAAGAGAGAAATGTTACGTGCCTCTCTTTCCTAGGTTAATGTTTGATATCTAACAACAAATCCTCATTAATAAAACCCCAAAATTTGTTTTTAAATAGTAAATCCTAAATAAGGAAATAAAATTAAAGTTTCAGTTTTCTCTTCGGTTTATATGACGATGCTTTTGACGGCGTTTCACATTTATGATGACCTGTGCGAGATGTCGTCAAAGGTTCCAGTGAATTGTTATCTTCTACCTCTTCAGACGGCAATCCTAATGGTGTGTCAAAATCCTGACGGTATGTGAAAACTGTCATCATGTCTTCACTAGGAATCAGTATACTCTGTCTCTAGTTGACGGCGATTATGACGCCATGTCCCATATTTGACGGCCCTTACAAATCACCATCACATTTTCTCTCAACTCTTCAGGTTCTACCTAAGCTTGATGGCAACTTTGATGGCCTATCCCATGTATGACGGCGCTTCAGAATTGACGTCAGCTACACTTCAGCTTATTTATATCAGATGTCATCCAATTTATTCTTCTTTTCTTTGGTTTCCTCCCCAATAACTTATGTCTGCATTAACACACTAAAATCAATCAAAAACAACAAAAGTTGCTTAAGACTTTGCAATTATTTAGTGTTAAAAGCTTCAAATGTGTTAGCATCAACTCAGACATCAACACCCTCAACTTAAACAATTGTTTGTAATCAAGAAACCAAAACATAACTAGGAGTAAACAAAGTACAATTCGGGAGCTAACTAATCTTATCAGTTCAAAATACATGTACCATCTCCATGATTAATCAAAATAAACTCAACTGTGTCTAATATTTGAAAACAACCATGTAACTCACAAGCATGTAGCTATGGCAAAAATTTCAGCAATAACAACCTATCACATACCTAAATTACATTCTCTGAACAAAGCAGTCAATAGCAACATACCTGGTGTGCCCTTACAATAAAGAAATCCCTTTTTCACTCAGATTCACATGTATTAACATAGGGATGAATGTAAGACTCACTTTCAAAATGAAGTTCCAACATTATGCATCAAATACCATAGGCTTTCCCTTATAGTCCGTACCAAAGTCTTCAGATAAGTCAGTTAGGATCACTAAAGGGCTTTTCTAAGCTTGTAATGTAAGCTAGGGCTGGTATGATATTCAAGGGTATTTCTTAGTGACTATACCTCCTTGGCACTACATCAACTCACGGGGTTTCAACTTTTGATCTTCTTTTCTTCCCAATTTTATTTGACAGGTATTCTCAAGATGGGTGTTTTATGTTCAAGCATTAGATTAACTTTTTCAGTTTTCTCTTTTCCTATTTTCTTTTTCACTACACCTAACTTGTTATTCATTTTCCTTTTTTTACCTCTTTTCATACTCATAATACATCAGGCACCCCTATAGTAGCCACTCTCAACTTAGGCTATTTTCCTAAGACAAGGTGCACAGTGTCCAAGGAGGACTAGGGCCAAATAGGTTCATTGTGATGTGATGCGAAGGTGAAAGGTGTACAAGAAAGAACTGGACTATTTAGGCTCAAAAGGGAATCAAGGGATATTATTCACATTTGGATGGTTATTTAAGCTATACTAGGTTAACATATAAAACGGCCTATGATCCTTTCCTAACACTTATCCTATGACTATGGTACGACTAATTGCGAAAGTTCTAGATTCAACGCACAATGGAAACTGAGTAAGACCTTACATACACATGGCACACAGGTATACAACACATCACTACTCAACTATTTCATGCATTTGTTTTCTACATGTTACTTATTTTCCACACTATTTCCATAAACAGATACACAGTGGTCACACCAGATGCATTTCACACAGTTCATAGCATATCAGACCATTAGAGAAGTACTCAAAGAGTCACAAAACAAGCAAACTGCCTCAAGTAATTGCACTACTCCTAATCATCTACAGAACATGTTACACAACAGTTTTCCTATACCCTCAAATTAAAATCAAAAATAAAATGTACCAAGGGTTAGGATGTACCTGAAGACAGTCAAGCCTGTGGATCCTGGGTCTCCAACCCTGCTATCGCATCATCAGCTGTCTTCTCCCCACTTGTGGCGTCTACCTTTGCAGTGGCTAGAGCCAGGCTCGATGAAGCACCTGTAGCCCTAGCTCTAATGGTTGCTTCCCATTTTTTTGTGTTAGCCAGATTATCTAGTCTTTCCTTTTTCAAGTCTTCCTTCTTATTCTTCTTCTTTTCTTTCATTTTAGTCTTGCTCTCTTCTTCACCATTAGACTTATCTATTTTGTTCTTGGCTTTCTTTTCCTCTTTTTTCTTGTTTTTCTTTGGGGAATCTGCAGCAAGATTAAGTATAGGAATTTCTTCCTCTACATTATGCATAGCTGATTCTGCTGGCACCATAATTTGGTTCTGCTATAACATTCCATCCTCAGCCTTCACTTTGTCTAATGCAGCCCTGGAAGTGGCAAGATCAGTGTCTACCATCTCTCTCGCTCGAGCATCAAGCCTATTCTCTAGATCTGCTACCTGTGCAGGTAAGGTCATGAAAGGTTCTAATACAGCTTTGAGTGCAGCTTTTACTCTTTTGTCTACAGCAGCAGAAAATTCTTTAGCGAAGGCCTAAAGTTGCACCTTGCACTAATTCGCTTGTCTAGCTACTTTCCTGATATCAATCGGCTGAAATGCCGACCCTGTTGCTGCTAAAAGAACTGAAGTAGTCGGCTTACTTTGAGGCACTGACTCTGCCTGGACTAAATGCGCTAGTTGTGGTGGTCCAGCTTTGGAGCTTTGCACCCCCACATCTGGTGCTGGAACAGTCTCAGTGACCGGAGGATCTTCTACACCATCTGCATCTCGATAAAGTCACAAGCCTCATAGAATTTCATTTTTGCTAACAGGGTTGTGAGTCTTCTTGGCATGTATCTCATCATCAATACCTAAAATCAAGGTACATTAGCTGCTTCACACAACCTATTAATCAGATATGTGAATGGATATATAGCATCGGGTCTTGTAAGCCAAATCTTGATCTCCTCTACTATGATTTCTCTAAATCCAAGGGAGTCCTATCGGTAAAGCTTGCAACCAATATTGCTCGATCATCCTATAAAACATTGTCACCATCGGTGGGTATTAGATGGATCCGCACTAAACCCTACCAAAATCTTGCTTTTGAATTCAGAGATGCTTTGGTAATCTTTTTTTGCAGATTATTCAACTACTCTGTCTCCCCATCTTCTATGATACTCGCTAGCCACTTGCACTGATTTTCCTGATGCTTCAACCAGAAATAGAATGTAGGTGAGGTATCTCGTGGGATGAATGATGGCCCATGAAGAAATTTGTTTATAGCGGCATCTGATACATCTATCCTTACTCCACATACTGCAACTTTGGTCAGAAAAGGCTTATCAGAAGTTCTATCCCCTCCTTTGCACATATTTTCCATCATAGCCTGGTAGTTCGTATAGAACTCCCGGACCAATAAAGGACAGTAAATAGTGCTTCCCCTAGTAGTCCACTCCAGGCCACACTCCTTGAGTTTTTGTATCACCTCAGGGTATCTGATCAACCCTAGAGTGATAATCTTCTTCTCCTCTAGAATTAGCCTTCTGGCATTTCGTCGATCTGTTCTGCGAAGTCCATCCAAGTCGATTATTTCAGCTCGAGGGATTTTCCATCTCGTATTGTTCCTAACCTCGGGGTTTTTGCATTTCACCAAAGTTCCCTATACTGGAGAATCCTTATCACCATGCTACTCTAAAGATGGTGATTCAGACTCGATTTCTTCAGTTGTAGGCCTCTCAAAATCTTTAGTTTCATCTTCTTATTCAGTGTCCTCATACCCCTACTCAGTGTGTTCTGATCCTTGTTCCTCAGAATATTGCTCAGATGAGGTTTTTACCTCAGTATCATCAGTATCCTCCACCTTAATAGGCTTAGGTGGAGGTTAAGTCTTTGGACTAGTCCTCTTTCTTTTCCACCTGAGGAAAGGCTCCTCGTTTTCATAATCAGATTCCTCATTGACAAGTTGTCGAGGTACACTCTCGTTAGCTGCTTTCTTTGGTGTGGTTGGATTCTTCCTTTTGGGTGCCATGCTCAGTTCTGGATGTCGAAACTTAGTTGATGAATCTTTGAGCACCTAGACTTATGAGTGAGAGAAGGATGAGATGAGAGAGGAAGAAAATTTCTTGACTTAACTCTCAAGATTCAACAAGGAATGTCTTAATATTTTGCCTTACAAGGAATTAAGTTTGAAAAAGGAAGGTAAATAATTCTTTAAGGAAAGAAAACTAAAACTGGAAGTAAACTATCTGATATATGCAGGAATGTGAATAGCTGTTGCAGCGCTGGGTTAGCCCAAAAATTTAAAGTTGGGGCCGACTCATTTGATAGCATTTTTGATAGCCCGTCAGAAATCAGACGGAGCATTAAAATTCCCGTCAGCCTTTATAGAATAATGTTTTAGTTTGATTGTTTTGATGCCATTTCTCACGTCTTTTCATACTTGTGACAACCCGTTAAAATTAGCGTCGACTTTCTCAGCCTGACTGTACCAATTCAACTTCTTTGTATACTCTTAGCTATAAGAATGAAAAACCTAGTGCAATAAAATTAAAACATTGGGTTGCCTCCCAAACAGTGCCTGATTTAATGTCGCGACACAACTAGGTTATCTTGACTACTCAGACTTATTCAAGATACCACATCACTACCTCATTACCATATTCCTGGAATACATTGACAACTGAGAAGATATTTATTTCTTCTAACTGCTTCATAGGAGGATACATTTTGAATCTGGCCTCCCTTTTTCCATACCTGAACTTTAGCTCATTGAGCTCCATATCAACCAATACTCTTTCGATGGATAATAGTGGTCTACCCAAGATGATAGGTACCTCAAAATCAACATCACAATCCAATATCACAAAGTCTGCCGACAGAATAAAGTCATCCACCTTTACCGGCACATCTGCAATATACCAACTGGCAGTTTCACCGATCTGTTTGCCATCACAAGACTCATCGTGGGGTAGGTTCCCCAAATCCAATCTTCTTGTAGATATCAAGCGGCATCAGATAATACTTGCTCCTAAGTCGCATAAAGCTTTGGTAAACTTCATGGACCCAACTGTGCACGATATCGTAAATGCTCCAGGGTCAGGCTTTTTCTTCACTAAAGATTGTGAAGAAAAAACACGATAGTGGTGGATGTTTTCCAATGGATCACAGCTTACCTTTCACTTCTTTGTCAATAATTCCTTCTTAAATTTACCATAGTTTGGCATTTGCTCAAGTTCCTCCATCAATGGCACATTCACTGTCAGTTGTTTCATTATTGCCATAAACTTGCTAAATTTTTCATTATCTTCTTTCTTCTTCAATCTCTGAGGAAAGAGAGGTGGTGGTCTTGGAATTTCTTCCAATACCACTTCCCCTTTCTCTTCGACTTCTTTTTTTGAAATATCAACTAACTCATCTAGCTTCTCAAACTCTACTGGATTTCTTCCTTCTGGTTCATTAACATTTACCTCATTTTCCACAGCTTTGCCCATAGAAGGGCCAGGTAACATCTTACCACTCCAGGTGGTAATCGGTAAATAAGAGCCATCAGTCCGCAGGTTCTGAAGGTATCACTAGGTAAAGTGCCAGCTTTTCTCTAGTTCGAAGTAGCCAAAAGTTGGCTCATCTATTATTTCAATTACTTAATAGAAGCAGAGTGTGAGCTAACCAACTGACTGAGGGTAGAAAATTTGCTTTTCATATAAGTTAACCTCGAGTTGGTCATTTCAACTCCCTTCAACAGCTTTTCCATCATATCCTCCATGGTCATTTTGCCAGAACTAGTAGTTGCAGCATCCTGACTTCCAGGAAGAACATACAAACCACTCCTATCATTATTGTTTCGCCAATGTCCCTGCTCCCTATCTTTATAATCAGGCTTGTCATAGAAAGTCCGACCTTGGTTCCCATGAGTATTGCCTAAGAAACCCCCCTGATTACTCACATAGTTTGCCTCCGCATCTACACCTGTAGAAGTAGTACCTTGAGATTCCATAGATTTTACCATTTCAGTCTTTCCAGATAGCAAGTTCTTGGCCAGAAAGTCCATCTATGTCTTCAAATGGGCCATGTCCTGATCTTGATCCTCATCCCTTCTACGTTGCTCCGCAGTAATACTACCAGTAATAGTCGGGCTAGCCACCACAAAATCCCTAGTGTTCTAAGCTCAACTCTTCTTAGTTATTCTGTTCATCATATCAGCAGCATCTAGAAAAACTAGGTCAATGAACGAACCACATGCAGTATTGTCAATAATAGTCTTTGTCACAGAGTTGAAGGGTCTGTATAAAGTTTCCATTAAGTGTAACTCTATCATATTGTGGTTCAGACATTGTGCAAGCTTCTTCTTAAATCTTTCCCAGGTCTCATGCAGTGCTTCAGTCGGAAGCTGTCTGAAGTTACTAATTTCATCCCTCAAATGTACCCTTCTGGAGGGTGGAAAGAACCATTCTAGGAATGCATCTTTCATCTTTCTCCAGTTGATTATAGAATCGAGCTCTAACTCATTGTACCGCATTATTCCCTCCCCAGACAGAGACAAAGGAAATAATCTCAATCTGATCGCATTTTGTCTTACTCCAAAATTGTCAAAAGATTTGCAGATAGTGATGAAGTTCACCAAGTGCATATTCGGATGGTCTTCAGGTAAGCCTCCATATAACCCTTTCAGATTTAGGAGTTGGACCATCGTACTTGTTATGCTGAATTTTTCTCCTGGTGCCAACGGTGGAGGAATGGTACCACCTATTACACCAGCTCCGTCAAATCCTTCATCATCTGGCTCATATTCCATAGGTTGTTGCCCATATCTTCCTTGAACTGGACAATTTTTGTTGATGTTTCCCAGCACTAGTGTAGCAACTTGCTCAGCTCGCCTTGGGTTTTGAGGATTCAGTAGTTCTTCATCACCCAAGTCTTCATCATCAGGATTTTGGTGACGTGCTTGTTGACCCAAATTTTGCACGTTCACCTGAGCCCTAGCCACAGCAGCTAGTCTTTATACTTCCTGTTGTTCAGCCATTTTACCTATCAGTTGATGTTCTGGATTAATTGGTAATAGTGGTTCTCCAGAACTTCTTGTGTTTGGCATGAAAAACACAGTACCTGCAATAAACAAAAACAACAAATAAATGTAAATCAAGGAAACTTAACTATCAGCAAATTTTCATGCACAAACTTGAAGTATACAATCGTATTCCCTGGCAATGGCGCCATTTTTTATAACGCTCAAATTACACTCTCGAATGGGTGTAAACGATCATTGTCAATATAAAATCCAACTAGGTTAGGGTTGAATCTCACAGGGAATAGGGTGTGAACTTTGATTTGTTTATGAAAGACTTTACTGGTAGTTTACTATTTCTGAAAGATAGGGTTTAAGTTCACGGTGTGTTAAATATCACTTTTAGTACTTCAGTATTGGTAATCAAGACAAATGGGAAACCAGAGCTATGTTCACCAAGGGTTTCGAGAATTCACAGATACTAGGTAATGCTAGAGATTCTCGGAATGAGTAGAACAGCATAATATCCCTAACGATTATACTATCTAACTTATCTCTTAACCTCACCAGACCATTTATTATCTAATTCTCTTGAACTTAGATAACTTATCTATTTCCAATAGGATGTTATCTCAAGTATAATAATCCAATTATGGCATTAATCATTAAACAGAAGGTTGGTAGCTTCCAAGTCCCTGTGATAATTCACGTCCCCTAGTCTATTTCTCCATTAGTAGCAAATAAAACCTAAGGCATAATCTAATGTTTTCAACCAATAGATTTCAGTTCAAATAATAGAATTTCAAGATGTTCTACTACTCTTTGAATCCGTTAATCACCTAGCATCATATCAAACTCTAACCCATGGATCCCACTACCCCAGCTATTGGAATTATCCAATCATGATTTGATGAATGAACTCACAAGTTGAATTCATAATGATAAGGATAACTTATGATTAGATGGAAAACAACAAGTAGTTTCTTCGATTGAATCACCAGGTAGAAATCCAAAAAGAGTTGATAAAAACAAGAAGAATAATTAATATAAGAGAGCAATGTTACGTGCCTCTCTTCCATAGATTAATGTCCGATAGCTAACAACAAATCCTCTTTAATAAAACCCCAAAACAAGTCTTTAAATAGTAAATCCTAAATAAGGAAATAAAATTAAAGTTTTAGTTTTCTCTTCGATTTAGATGACGATGTTTTTGATGACGTGTCACATTCCTGACGATGTGTGCGAGATGTCATCAAAAGTTCCAGTGAATTTTTATCTTCTGCCTCTTCAGATGGCAATCCTGATGGCAAGTGAAAACTGTCATCACATCTCGTGGCTCATCCTGTGGAAGTGGTGGTGGGGTACGATTAAAAGATGTGTCTATTGCTATATCAACTTTTCTCTGCTCCTTAATTGTCTAGGACACCCTATAATTGTGAGAGACCTATTTTAGGGAGAGATCAAAGGGCAAGGTAGGCTCCTATAACTCCGTCTCCCTGCCTCTCTTGGTCCCAACCACCCGGACCACATCCTTCTTAGCAAATAAATCAAACCTCATAGGTGAAGGTGGAGAAAATAGTTGTGTGAAAGATCAAATGACTGGAACTGGATCTCTACCAGGGATCGCACCTCGATGCGTAAAGTAGCCATCTCTTCTTAGAAGCTAGATAAATCAGGATTATGGACCTCCCGCAACCATAAAGTCATCCTAGCCTTAATAATTTCAATCTGAGCATTAATTTCCCCCGTGTACTCCATAATCTTGGCCCTCATCCTTGCCTCAAATCAGGCTTCAGCAGTCTCAAGTGTAGTCCAAACCCGAGGTTGGATCTTTCCATATACTACAACTAAGTGTGACTCCATCTGAGTAAGGAGGTTTTCACCTTATCCTTCCTCTCAACCAAGAATTGTAAAAACTCATGTGACACACTAAACAAACCAGAAACTATAGGGGGTGAAGGGACAAAGTGTATGCCTCAGCAACTTAGATGTAAAATTTACAGCTAACGTAGATGTAGTCGCATCTCCCTCTCTGCCTGTAGAAATATTTGGATCATCTTTTGGCTCACCCATCTTAATATGAATACCAATGTTTAGCCTCTCAACAAGCTCAACTAAAACTAAAAGTCCCTCAAAATAAACCAAAATAGCAGTAGAAGGTGGTTGTGTTCTCTGCGCAAAGATCGGGCTTGTTGGATCCTTAATCAAACTAATATCTGTAGTGCTCATCACCTCAATCCTATAATAAATATTAGGAATAGTCAGCACACCGAACGCATTACATAACTGCTGGATCATATAAGGGAAAAAAGAGTAGTGGTCTCACTTAATGCTCTAAATATATCTCTAATCAGATCAATGCTACAAAATCTATATTATATCTAATACACATTACCTCAATCCTATAATAAACATCATGAATAGTCAACACACCAAACGTATCACATAACTATTAGATTAAATAAGGGAAAAAAAGTAGTGGCCTCACTAAATGCTCTAAATATATCTCCAATTAGATCAGTGCTACAAAATCTATATCATATCTAGAATGTAGGCTAGCTATTAGTGTGACTCTCTCCCATATAAGTATGTTATCTAATGTAGTCGGACTCATCGTGAATCGTACCATGGTTTACCAAAAGTTTTCCATAAAATGAAGTGTCGCCTTTTTTATCTCCCCCTTACCCTCAATTTATGGGGAATTAGTGCCAAAGTCAGAAATCTGGATGGCTATCCAGCTAGCCAGGTCAAGCCTCTACCTTTTGTACTCTTCATCTCTCATAGCACGTTTATCCCACATTAATCTTATTCAAAAGTCAAACTCTATTGTCAATGTCAGTGCTACATACTCTGGCCTAAATAATACTTGGCGAATGACCATCTCAAAATTATCTACTCTAACCCTCCTGACCAAAGTATGGGTCATCTTAGGGTTTCTCTACATCTCTACCTTAAGATAGAGTTATCAGATAAATTATAGAAGTATAAGAAGCATAAAACTCCAAAACTAGAATTTGGTTGTATGAACATTAGGGCTTGGTCATCCACCCCAACTAGCATCTATTAAAAGAGGCTCGTAGGTTTGGTACTCCTTCTAGCCCCGTCAAATCAATCTTTCTCTCTAGTGCAATACTCCTCTTTGAATGACCCTACTTAGTTAGGAAGCTATCCCTCTTAAAAATATATTGTAACCCCTCCACACACCATCTCGAACAAACCTCTGCAATGGGTACAATTAAAATGTGTGTAGAAATAGATTCTAGGGATCTAGGTGGTGGAATAGGAGACTGAGTATCGTCCTATGTAGCTGGCAGAGCATCTTGTACATATAGGAGGCCCAAAGCTGAATCACTAGCTGAGTCAGATGTATCCTTCGAGTCCTTCTTAGACTGGGAACATCTACATTATCTTTCTCTGTAGAACCAGACTCAACCTAATCCCCAGAACCAAACTGTGAATCTACCTCTTCATTTATATCATCCTCTTTCTCATCAAACTAGGAAGAGTATGGTGGTGTCTTGCTTGAATTCTTTATTCGAAGTCCTATCCTGAAAACTGGAGTTGATGGAGGTTGGACCCCAGCCTGTGGGGCCTGTATGGGATGAACACCCAATGTAGTCCTAATTGTTGCAATTGCATCCTGCCTCTAAGATCTACCTCTAGTCTATCTCAAGACCTATAGTCTGTCTGGGCTCACCAAGTTCTCCTTCATTAAGCCACTCCTCTTAGGAGACTTGTCTCGGAGTCTAGACTGGACATCATTCTTTGTGCTACTTTCAATGCCATTGTACCTGAAAAAGTAGTTATTAGTGCTTGAAATGAAAGAAAGAAACAAAAAATGTTGAAAAAGAATCAGAATACCCAAGGCATGGATTCTATAATACCACTTACGAGTAGTAAGTGCCATTTATGGAGGTTGTGGGTTCCCTCGTAAGTGTCAGGAAAAGCCTTGAATTTTTAGGGCATCAGCTCTAAAACCTATGAGGCCATTTACTGCCCGTAAGTACTACTTACAAGGCGCGTAAGTTCTACTTACGAGGCTCGTAAGTTCTACTTACGGGGTCTGTAAGTGCCTGCGTATATACACTCTTAAAGGTACTTCAACTTTTTCCCAAATTATTTATCCCACACAGTGTATTTTGTAATTTTTATTCCAATTTCGTACACTACGACATACATCAATTTAAGTTCAAAGGTATTTGCACAAGTATTTTTTCGCTTTTTCTACACTATTCAACTTCAACTTCCATACATTAAGGGAGCACAGATTTTCCAACCACAGGTTATGCATAATTTTAATTTTTTACTCACCTTTAGGCTCCACACATTTGTAGATTCATCAAAACGTATAAAATACATGCTATATCAAGTTTCATTATTAATTTCCATTAGAAAGAACATGGTATTCATAAGTTGGAGCCAAAAATATTAACCTAGGTTTGAAAACTTAGAAGTAGAAGAAGAATAATATGAACATGAGCCCTACTAAGATAATTATATGTGCACTGTGGTGGGATGATGTTAGAGTCTTGCCTTTTATAGAATAAGTGGGAGGTGGAGATCTTCAATTCAAGTGGAAAGTTAGAAAATCTTAGGAAGTGGGGTAAATAGATTGGTTTAGGAGTTTTTAAATGTTGGGGTTGGGTCAAAATGGGTCTGGTCACTATGGCCTGACCCAATTTTAAAAATTATACCATTGACTCTTGTTTACACTTATGATACCATTTACAGCCCATAAGTGCAACTTACAGCCCATAACTGGTCCACCGTAAGTAACCTACTAGTCTTTGATTTTTTAATCTGATTTCAATAACCTAACTTAGGGGGTTGTAGGTTTTACTTATGACCCCTATAAGTGGGTTCGTAACTACAACTTTAGAGACCCCAAAATCCTCAGATTTTTACCCTGTCAGTAACTGCACTACTTACCTGGAGTAGGTGGGAGTTATGACCCTTGTAAGTGGGTCCGTAAGTCCTTTTAGCTGGATTTGTCAAAATGTAGCAATTATAAGCTTCTTGGTGTTTTCCCATGCTTTAAACCTATAAAAATGAAAACAAAGTGAACACTAAAATATTGAGTTGCCACCCAAACAATGCTTGATTTAACATCGCCGCACGATGTGGCTATGTTAGATACTTAGACTTCATCAATAAACCCATCAGTTGCCTCCCATAAAGCACCTGATTTAACATTACATCACGATGTGCCTGATTTACCATCGCAGCACGACTCGATTACCTTGGCTACTCAGACTTCATCAAGGCTTGCATCAACACAAACTTTCACTTCATCAGTATTTCCATATAGTGCTTAACACGCTACTCGCCCACCTTGAATGGGGCTTTGCCATCTCGTTTTAACTCAGTTGCACTTTACGAGAACATTCTAAGAATAGTGAATGGTCCCTAATACTTAAAATTCAACTTTCCTGGAAATAAGTGAAGTCTTAAATTATACAACAAGACCATATCAATAGGCTCAAACACCCTTTTTTCTTATTTTATCATGATACAACTTCATCTTCTCCTTACACAAAGCTAAATTCTCATATGCTCAGAGCGAAAATTCATCCAACTTATTCACCTTGCTCATTCTAAAATTTACTCCAATGAAAATTCAGCTTTTTCGATGCCTATAGTACCTTGTACTCAAGTTCAACTGGCAAGTGGCATGCCTTGTCGTACACAAGCTTATATAGAGAGCCACCTATGAGGGTTAAAAAGTTGTCCAATATACCCAAACTGCATTATCTAACTTTTTTTACCAATAAATCTGATTGGCATTCACAATTTTCATTAATAGGACTTGATTTCACGATTAGAGACCTCAACCTGCCCACACGTCTGAGGATATTAAGGTGTTTCCACCTTATGTTTCACAGCATATTTTTTTGGCAGGGCCTTAAATAGATGATCATAGAAGTGAGACCAACCCTCACTAATAATAACACGTGGAGTGACAAAGTAAGAAACAATGTTCTTCTTTAAGAAAGAAGTGGCACGTCGACCCTCATTATTGGGAAGCACAATCGCCTCCCCAACTTTGAACCATTGTCGATTACCACTAGTATATACTTTATCTTATAAGAACTCATAAATGGACCCATGAAATCAATTCACCATATATCAAACAACTTGAAATCCAAAATAGGTGTCATGGGGAGTTCATGTTTCCGCAAAATACTATTTTTCCACTGATATAGATCATAGGCTCAAGCATAATCATGAATATCTTTGTAAATAGTCGGCAATAGTAACCCTACTACAAAATTTAGTAGGTTGTATGGGTACCGCCGTGAGAACCCCCAACTGGTGAAGAATGGAAAGCGTCAAGGATGCTCATCATCTCTACCTCATGAACGCACCTATGAATAACTCCATCCGCACATACCCAATAAGGTTATGTCTCATCCTAGAAAAACTTTATGACCTCAAGCATGAACCGCTTGTTTTTCTGGAATGATAAATCTTCCAAGACCAGGTCACTTTCCAAAAAGTTGGCAAAATTAGCAAACCAAAGGATTGAGTCTTGAGATGCTGCCAAGAGCCTCTCATCTAGAAAAGTATCATCTATTTCAACCTCATCCCCTTATTTCAACATTGCCTCCTCGTTCAGGCGGGATAGGTGGTCCACAACCTAGTTTTTAGTGTTTTTTTATCTTTCACCTCAAAGCCAAATTCCTGCAACAAGAGTACACAATAAATCAACCTCGGCTTAGCATATTTCTTCAACATGATGTACTTCAATGTTGCATGATAAGTATGAAAAATGAATTTGGTCCTTATCAAATAGAATCAAAATTTCTAAAAAGCAAAAACTAGTGCGAGTAACTCCTGCTCAATAACTGTATAATTTTTCTGCACAGGATTTAATGCTTTGCTAGTATAGTATAAGGGGTGAAGGATCTTCTCAGGTCCTTGTCCTAGGATAGCCTCTAAAGGTACACCACTAACATCGCACATTACCATAAAATGCAACGACCGATCTCAAGACACAATAATATGAGCTGAGATCAACAGCTCATTAAGTCACTCAAAGGCCTTGAGACACGCATCATCAAGCACGAACTTCACCTCCTTATAAAATCTTGCATAATAGAACCCAACATGACCCAAGAAACTTCTTATACTTTAACTGAGACCAATGGAGAAAAATTTTCAATCACCTCTATCTTTGCCTATCAACCTAAATACCCTTCTTCAAAATATTATGTCCAAGAATAATCCCTTCCTTTACCATAAAGTGGCATGTTTCCAAATTCAAAACCAGGTTGCACTCCTACATCTCCGAGGTGCATTGGCCAAATGGGCCAGATAGTTTTCAAACAAGTCCCTAACTACGAAAAAGTCATCCATGAAGAACTCTATAGTGTCCTCTACCATATCAAAAAATATCGGCATCATACAATGCTAAAAGGTGGTCAGAGCATTGCAAAGTCCGAGCAATATCCTTTTTAGTGCAAAAGTACCATATGGGCATGTAAAAGTAGTCTTCTCTTAGTCTTCAAGGGGAATGGAAATCTGATTATACCCCAAATAAATATCAATAAAAAAGTACCAACCTCTGTATACAACTCAATATAGCATTTAATCCATAAATTTCTTGGGAAAATGGTCTTTTTATGTCTAAGTGTTCAACTTTAGAAATCCATACACACTCTCTATCCAGTAATCAATCTCATGGCCACTATATCATTTATCTCATTTTGGACCACAGTGATCCCACTCTTCTTAGGTACATATTAAATCAGGCTTACCCACTTATTGTCCGCAATGGGGTAAACAACGCATGCATCTAACAACTTTATAATCTCTTTCTTCACCACCTCTTACATAGGAGGGTTCAAATGATATTGGTGTTTGATGCTTGTCACACAATCCAGTTCAAGCTAAATTTATGAGTACAAATCTAGGGTAGAATCCCCATAATATCTTTAATAGTCCGACTGGTACGGTGACTTGCCGATTGGTGTCTTGAAAGATGTTCTATATGCCCATAAGGCATCATCAAGTTTCCTAGAACAATCTTGTCTGCTAGCATTCAGTGTTTTAGCAAGTATTGCCTTAATATCTCTATTCAAAATCTCTACTTGCCTACTAGTTTGTGGGTGGTATGGCGATGCTACCTTGTGTTTCTTAACACCATATTTTCTAAGGAAGCACGAAACACTCTCTTGTAAAAGTGAGATCCACCATCGCTTATAATGGTGTGTGTCACCCCAAATAGAAAGAAAATATTCCTTTAAAGGAATGCAACCACTCTCTTCCCTTCATTTTCAGCTAAAGTAATGGCTTCAACCCATTTTGATACATAATCAACAGCAACTAGAATTTCTTTCATCCCATATGAGCTCATAAAAACACTCGTGAAGTCGATGCCCCAGACGTCGAACAATTCTACTTCCATCATTTTTGTCAAAGGCATTTCATGATGCTTGGAGATTGACCCCTACCTCTAAAATTTGTCACATATCCTCACGAACTCAGAAGCATCTTTGAATAAATTCAGCCAATAGTAGTTGCTTTGCAGCACCTTTCTAGAGGTACAGTCACCTGCATGGTGACCTCCTACCAGGAAGCATGACATACTTCCAAGATACACAACATATCTACTTCTAGAACACACCTCCTTATGATTTTATTAGCACATCATCAAAACAGATACGGTCATCCCAGAAGTAATGTATCACATCATGGAGAAATTTCTTTCTTTGGTAAAAAGAAAGATTCTCTGAAATCACCTCACTCACCACATAATTTATAAAAATTTGTATACCACGGTATCTTTTCCAGAACAGCATCTAAGATTTCTTCATCCGAAAATGCATCATTAATCTCCAATTCATCTCTAACTACTTGCTCCCCTTCCATCCTAGACAGATGGTCCACAACTTGGTTTTTGCAACCTTTCCGATCTTTGACTTCAAAGTCAAACTCTTAAAGAAGAAACACCTATCTAATCAACCTTGGTTTTGCATTCTTTTTCACCATCAAATATCTTAAGATTGCGTGGTCAGTGTGGACAACCACCTTAGTTCCTAGCAAATAAGCCCAAAAATTCTCAAAAGCATAGACCATTGCAAGAAGCTCCTGTTCAGTAAAAGTGTAGTTCTTTTGGGACCCATTTAGTGCTTTGCTTGCATAGTAGATAGGATGAAACAATTTATCCCTCTTTTAGCCAATTATAGCCCCAAGTGCAACACCACTTGCATCACACATAATCTCAAACAGTTTTGACCAATTCAGTGTAACTATAATAGGGGTGTCAACTAGCTTTCTTTTAAGGCATTCAAAGGCCTTCATGCAATCATCATAAAAGTTGAACTTAGCTTCCTTCTCCGAAAGATTGCAAAGTAGATTTGCAATTTTTGAGAAGTCCTTTGTAAATCTCTAATAGAAGCCCGCGTGACCAAGAAAACTGCACACCTCTTCTACTGAAATAGGAGGCGGTAGCTTTTCAATAACCTTGACCTTGGCTCGGTCGACCTCGATTGCGTTGGCTAAAATTTTGTGCCCAAAAACAATACCCTCCTTCACTATAAAGTGGAATTTCTCCTAATTAAGCACAAGATTAAACTCTTCACACCGCTGCAAGGCTCTACTAAGATTCACCAAAACAAGCTCAAAAGAATCACCTACCATAAAAAAATCATCCATAAACACCTCCAAGGTGTCTTCAACCATATCTGAGAAAATAGACATCACACACCATTGAAAGGTAGCGGGTGCATTACCTAATCCAAATGGCATCAGCTTAAATGCAAAAGTACCATACGGGCAGGCGAATGTCGTCTTCTCTTGATCCTCTAGGGCTATAGAAATCTGAGTATAACCAGAATACCCATCCAAAAAATAGCACCAACCTCTTCCTGCCAACCAATCAAGTATCTAATCCATAAAAATTATTGGGAAGTGGTCCTTCAATGTCTATGAGTTGAGTTTTTGATAATCCATGCTAACTCTCCACCCATTAATAGGTCTAAGTGGTATCAACTTATTCTTATCGTTCGCTACAATATTCATGCCCCCTTTCTTGGGCATACATTGTATAGGGCTCACCTACTTACTATCAGAAATGGGATATACAACTCCTTCATCAAGATATTTGATGATCTCCTTCTTAACTACCTCTTGCATAGGTGGGTTAAGATGGTGTTGGTGCTCAATAGTTGGGGTACAGTTCCAACTAAATTTTATGAGTTGAAATACCCAGAGGGATGCCAATGATATCCACATTAGTCCATCCTATCGCCTGTTTGTATCTCTGAAGTACAGAAATAAGTGCCTCCACTTGATGCTCACCCAAATCAGCTGCAATAATCGCATATAGTATGTTTCCATTGCTAGAAACACATACTGAAGATGCCCTATCAATTCCTTTAGTTCCAACAATGATAGCTCTTAAATAGATGGCTTATCCGATGGTGTTGGGTGATTTTTAAGATCCAGATCTAGATTCTTAGGAGCATCAGAATATAATCCCATACCCGTCACAGCATAAACAGTCTCCTTATACTCTTTAACGCCCTCGCTATCAAAATTCATCAAGACTGCAGCTAAATGCTCAACAGTAAATATCTCTTCTATCGAAACCTGCTGCTCATCCTTATAGTAGACATCAACAATAGAGAACACACTCATTTCCTTGTGCTACTTCATAGATTGGCACACATCAAACCAAACCACTTCATTATTACTCTTGAATAAGATCTCATTACCTGGTAAATCAGTTAGCACACTTCCGATTGCGAGGAAAAGTCAGCCCAAGATTATGAGCACCTCAAAATCCACTTTACAATCTAGAATGACAAAATCCACAGGAAATATGAAGTTGGCCGCCTTCACTAGCACATCATACGAAATACCAATTAGTCGCTTTACCGACCTATCCACCATTACTAGTCGTATGTTTGTGGATATGGAGTCTCCCAAACCCATTTTTTTATAAATAGCAAGCGGCATCAGGTTTATACTTGGTCCCAGATCACACAATGCCTTGGCAAAATCAAGAAATCCAATAGTACATAGAATTGTGAATGTTCCTGGGTCTGCTTTCGTTTGTATCAGAGACCTTGTTGAAATAGCATCACAGTGATGAAGATTATCTACTGGTTCGTAACTCACTGCTCTTTCTTCTTCATCACTAGGTCTTTCATGAACTTAGCATACCCAGGCATTTGCTCTAATGCCTCCACTAAAGGAATGTTCACCGTCAGCTACTTTAGCATAGCCATAAATTTGCTAAACTTTGTATCATCCACTTTTTTCTTCAATCTATGAGGAAAGGGAGGGGTATTTTTGGGAAAGTAGTCACCCCTGCTTACATCTCCTTGTATTTTCCTTTGTCTAACTCATTAACCTACTAATGATTAAAAGGAATATTAATGCCATCTAGTGTTTTAGATTCAACTAGATCACTTTCTTCATGCTCAATATCCTCTTTGATCACATCTTTAATCAAATATTTACCCACAGAAGGGCCTGGTAATACCTTACCAGTCCGTGTGGTAACTTCTATAAATAAGCCATTATTATGAGGGTTCTGAACTGTATCACTTGGCACTGTTTCACTCTTTCTCTGATTCAATGCTGCTGAGAGTTGGCTCATTTGCTGCTCCAACTATTTGATAGAAGTTGAGTGTGAATTTACCAGCTAACTCATAGAAGAGAAATCACTCTTCATAGTAGTCACCCCATAGTTTGTAGCCTCAACTCCCTTTAATAGCTTCTCCATCATGTCCTCCATGAACATTTTTCCAGAGCTTGTTGCAGCATTATCTCGGCTGCCAGGAGGTGTATATAATCTATTCCTGTTATTTTTACTCTTCCAATTTCCTTGTTACCATCTTTATCGTAATAGCTTCGACCTTGATTTCCTTGGCAATTGCCTCGGAAATCCCCCTGATTATTTAGATAGTTTGTTTTTTTTCAAATCAAAGTTAGCTCTACCTTGGGATGCAACAGCTTTCACCTTCTCTATTTTTCCAGATAATAAATGCTTAGTCAGCAGATTCATCTGCGTCTTCAAGTGTGCCATATCCTGATCACGTTCCTCCTCTTTCTTACGTTGCTCTATAGTCATACCAATAGATACAGCAGGGCTTACTACCAAAGAATCCCTGGTATTCCTAGCTCTACTTTGTTTGGTCATCTTATCAAGGATCTCCGAGGCTTCTAGAAATGTGAGATCCACGAATGATCCTCCTGCAGCATTATCCATGACTGTCTTCATAATAGAGTTTAATGTCATACAGAGAGTCTCTATTAATTGAATATTCGTCATATTATGGTTTGGGCATTCCATCATCTTGTTTTTAAACCTCTCCTACGTCTCGTGAAGAGCTTTGGTTGGAAGCTGCCAAAAGTTACTAACCTCATCCCTCAACTATGCCCTCCGAGAAGGTGGAAAGAACCCTTTTACGAAGCCTCTTTCAACTACCTCCAATTGGTTATAGAATCAGGAGTCAGTCCATTAAGCCATAGTGTTGCCACCCAGACAGAGACAACGGAAACAAATGCATGCGACTAGCATTCTGACCCACTCCTGGGTTATCAAAAGACTTGTAAATAGTGACAAAGTTCACCAAATGCATGTTAGGATCATCCCCCAAAAGACTACTGAACAACCTTTTGAGATGAAGGAGTTGAATCATCGTACAAGTAATATTAAACTTAGCTCCAGGTGCCAGAGGTAGAGGAATAATAGCTCCAGTTGCACCTGCTCCATCCATTCCCTCCTCATCATCATTAAGATAAAACTATATCGGCTGACGTTCCTGCCTCACCCTGAAGGGATGGTTCCTATTTATATTACGATTCACTGGTGTAGCTACATTCTCTGTATGCCTTGGGTTGAAAGGATCTAATAAGTAATCATCATCATCAAGATTAGGATGATGCGCCTGTTGGTCATCATTCTGCTGATTAAGTTGACCTCTAGCCAAAGCGACTAGTTTTTCAGCAACTTGGGGGTCTGCCACTCTGCCAATCAACTGTGGTTCCGGATATACTGGTAAAATTGGTTCACTCGATCTCCGTATACTTGGCATACACAATAACTACCCTACATATAACAAAACAACAAACAAAGGTAAAATTTAGGAAACTTGACCAAAGGTCAATTAACAAACACAAACTTAATTGACAACCGTATTCCCCTACAACGGTGCCAAAATTTGATATGTCCAAATTACACCTCTCTTACGAGAGAGTAAGCGGTCTCTTCCAAATATAAAACCCAACTAGGTTAGGTTTCGAATCCCAAGGGAATATCGTGTTCACTAAGTATTGTGATTATTATCAGACTGTTGATAAAAGGTTCCTGAATAAAAGGGGTTTTGATGTACGGATTATATTCTAAATAGTTGTAACAGAGTTGTTCCAACTATAGATTCTTTTTGGAAGTAGTAATTCAATGATATTAAACAAACTAGAGTTATGGCTACCAAGAAGCTTAAACAGAAAGGGTTGTGAATCACTTTTAGGTTCTAATTAATAACTCCAATTGCAAGAGTAGTTGAATCTTATTGCTAACCCATTAGTTTCTCAACCTAACTGGATAGTTTATCCTTGAATTCTCTCAAACTTAAAGAATTCATTGATTATTCAACTATTTTCTCATGTAGGTAAATCCTGTTAAGATATTTGCCATTAATCCAAAGGTTAAAGCCTCTAGATTCTACGTAAACTCTTTCTTTTCCCAACAAACAATTTTCTACTCGGACAAGTGATGTTCTTGGGCTTACCTTTCAAGTTTGCAACCAAGAAAAGTTGTTATAGTGAAGAAGGGTTTATGCAATGTTAATTACCCAAAGAACTCAATTAGAATCACAACCGAAATAAGGTTTACACATAAAGACTCCCATAACCCTAGTTATGGGAGCTTAGCCACACATCTCCATAGAAGAAAGAGAAAGAATCTTTGTTTTATTCATAAATAAATTAAGAATTCACTTACAAAAGTTACAAAAATTAGTTCTTGAATCTTCAAAAGAAATGGAATAATAAAATCCACAAGTTTTGCTTGATTCGTAGACTACTACATTACAGAGTTTCAAAGATGGAAAACTAAGGTAACAATATCCAAGATAAGATAAATAAAACCCTAACTAGGTATTTATATGCTCCCAGGTACAGAAGATTTAAAATTTAAACTCAGAGAAAGCCGTGTCCAAGTTGACAGTCTAAAAGGTGGCCCATCGAAGGCCTGATGGTCCATCGCATGGGCCGTCATTTGATGTCTCAAAATATTAGGTTTTATTTAGGTCTGATGGTTACGTTAGCAAATCGTCGCTGGACTGATGGTCCATTGCATTGGCCATTGCTGGGTCTTCTAAAATCCTAAACTTCTAGTTAAGCCTGACGGTTAAGTTAGCGGTCCATCAAGAATCTGACGGTCCACCACTTGGACCGTCACAGAAGTCACTCAATTCCTTCTTTCTGTTTTGGTGTGACGGTCAACCCAGCGGTATGTAGCATGACTGATGGTCTGCCGGTTTGCCCGTCTATGGTCCTTTTATGCCATTTTTCCAAGTTTCTTCTGTGGGTCACTCAGTCCTTAACCTAAAAACACTCAAAGTCAGTGTTAAATACAACTTTAGTTGCTTGAAAACATACAATTTTCCTAATAAAAAAATGTGAAAGGTTCCATCTAAAGCCAAAACATCACAAAGGCAACTATATGGCTACTCAGATTCTCAGATTTCATCATAGGAATAATAGCAATCCCAATCTATAATGCCATGGGTACTCAGGCTTCCTTTGCATCTACAGCTCAAAAACTGCAACACGATGATTTTCCCTTAAGAATGTCGTCACTCACTCTATCATAGGGAAAGGCTTGTCCAACAAAATTATTAAAAGACATAAAATTTAAAAATGGAAAACATAAGAGATTTATCCATAAATTATAAGCACCATCATGATGCCCAATATTACAACCCAAATTGTCAAATCATCCATAGAAAATTGGAAATAAATCATGTAAATAAAATATAAAACCTCAAAATGAGCATCCAAATACTACAGACCCAAGAATCAAATATGAAATAAATACGGATATGGGCACCCACAACTAAAGATTTTGCAGTGTCCTCACTACATTTAATGAAAACACAAAAAGAGTTAATGGGGCTCCCTGAAACTACATTAAGTGTTGGCATCACTAGCTGCCTCCTCATCTATGTTATCAAAATCTGGTTCCTTGTCATCAGACCACCTGGCTAGAATGTCCTCATCCACATCTACTCTGGGAGAGGGAAGCCTATCTTGGGGCTTTAGGACCTTTTATAAGCTCTTTACCCTTTTCCATATATAGGTGAAAAATTTCTGTCTTCTTCTCCTTTCTCCTAATTTTATCATAAGAATCTCATAGCTCCTGATATGACTATGCCAAGGAAGAGTAGGCCCATTCAAGTATGGATATAGTGGCCCTCTGTTCTTTATAATATGCTAGAAACCTCTCATAATCATTCTGTTTAACATAGGAGTGGAAATAAGTAGAAGGTTCTCTTGGCTTTGTGGGAAACCTAGACACTAGCTCTCGAACTACTCGTATCTTACTCGAGAGCTCCTCAAATGGACCTGCTGTAGATGGACTACAAGATTTGATATCATCATCCACTGACTTATCTAAATCGATCTTCCTCTTTTTGCTCTGTGAATGGGCGCCCTCGCCACATCTTTTCAATGGTTAAATGGTTGTCTCGGGGATAACCAGTTGTCCCCCAGATATACCTCAACTTTGGCCCTCTTACACAATTTTTATGATCAAAGATGAAAATATAAGCATTGGGCCACCTTTGTTCTTGAAGTGTCTAATCTCAAAAAGCAAAAATAACCAACATTCAAAGGAATGTTGTACAAAAGACAAGCTACCATCTAAGCCCGTATAACTTTGACATAAGTCAAGTTGGTGGACGGAGAAACACGGCTACAGATGATAGGCATCTAGATCCGTGCCTCCACCGTGAACTCATTCAATGTTATCCCATTTTTTGTGGTTGGCTATGGGATTTATCTTCCTAGGAATATTTTATCATCCAATCAACTTCCTAGAACATAGTTGTTGGCTTCATATTCTCTCATGTCAGGATCTGGCAGCCCATATACTTTATTGGTCTGTTCGACCCCAAAATGAACTTCCTTGCCCCAAATCTTCATAACTGGGTCAGAGATTTTCATTATGCTGAGATTTGCATAGAATTCTCTAACCCATTACTCATTTGCCCGAAATGAATTCAAGGCAAAGAATCTCTACCCCATTTCTACCAACCTCTCATGAAAGTCCAGGAGCTTCTCGGGCACTTAATCCAGGGATATACCCCACATAGGGACTAAACTCCTTCAGGCAAGGTCCTCATAATAAACCATCTGATAATCGGGGGCAAGGAAGCGGTGTTGATCACACTCTACCATCTTCAGCTTTAAAGTCCTGCAAATAACACAAAGCATTAATTACCAAGATCATTATATGAAAACAATGCTATGTGACTCAATTAAGCTAAAGAAATAGTACATGGATCAAATTTGGGCTTAAAATAAAAGTTCAGGATTTTGTACAAGCCTGTTAGGAAGGCCTTAGATGTCGTGATCGTGACTCTTGAGAGGCCTGTCAAATAGGCCTCAGATACTGCATTCGTGGTTCACTGTATTGTGATCACGTCACTGCAATCACACTAGGACGACTGTGATCGCGATACCTGAGACTGTAGTCTTAGCATGATCATGACCAAAAATGCCAATTTCTCTATCAATTTTTTTCATAACAAGAAAATGACATGACAAAAATGAAACACAATTCCTAAATACTCAATTACGCCCTTTAATTTATAGAAAACTACCAAGAAGTTCATTTAGGGATTTTACCACACACTTGGTGTGCACCTATATTTCATCTAAATTTTGAAAAATTTTGGGTACTCAAGACTTCCCCAATGATGTGCACACCAACAATAACAGTCACCATACTAAACAATATCAATACAGATACTAATGAAGCACATAATTCATAAATTTAAGTCATTCTCTGAAATGTGCATTCTAAGTCCCACATTTAAGCATAAAAGAAGAAATTTAAAGCACATACCTGATGCTCAGATGCAAATGGGGATGATATTCACTCTAACATGGATTACAGTGATGAAAATTTAATGATTTTTTTGATATTTGAAGGGAGTTGAGCATAGGAACCATTTTGGAGATGGTTCCTATTTTAAATTTCCATAATCACGATCGCAATTTAGCCGTCGTGATCGTGGTCAGCTTATGTGGTCATGGTACCAGAGGCTTAGTTTGGGCTGATTTAAGTCTTGGGATCGCAATCACAATCTGACTGTAGCGATCGCGACACCTGACACCAGGTTCAAGTCCTCTATTTTCAATCATTCCACCTCCAAAACTATTCCACTTTACCTATTATCTTTCAATTTCTCAAATGCACCTTCAGAGTTCCACGATTGGATGTCTTAATCAAAAACTACTCTAACAATCAAAATTCAAAGGATATGGGCCAACTTAATGGAAATATTGGGTTGCCTCCCATCCAGAGCCTAATTTAACATCACAACACAACGTTTATCTATCATCATGTACACAATAAATTCATCATAGTGTGCAAGAATTTGGAGACAAATGTGTGGAGAAATTGCCACTCATCACTAGGAAATCCATGACCCCATGCCAATCCAAGGTATATATATCAAGTGTGAACAATGCACGCGGTCATGAAGATCCCTACGCTGGCAAATGTGGTTTCCAGTATCGGTCCCCCTGGGACCTTCTTTAAGCCCAATTAAAACACTTGCACATAAACCCATATATTTAAACAAGAACCATTTATTATGGAATTCAGTGTTGGTATCGTCATACCACTATGCTTGCAAGCATATAGAATCATGTCATTCCTATTATCCACTAACTTGGGGAAATCCACGACCTCCAAGCTCTAATTTAAAACCAAATCATAGCCACTAAGTCCTTTCAAAACCATTTATATTCCATTAACTTTTTATCCAATCCATTAGTTTCAAAAATGGTTAATTTTATGTATATAGCCATGTTTCAAAGCCAATTTCATAAAGGTGAGTTGAGGTTATTCCTAATTCCAATACAAAAAATCCATACGAATCGGGGAAATCCATGACTCCCATTCCATTATTCATAAATTTGGGGGAATCCATGACCCCATTCCATTGTCCGTACCCATGCGCCCAATAAGTTCCAAAATCCTTCAAGAAAGCATACAAAAATAAATGTAAACCATAGGAATACCATTCAAACAATAATTATTCAAAACCCTCCACCTAAATTCCAAAACCAAATATTAAAACTATAGGAATAATGAACCATTGCATGCCAAAATAAAATAAAAGTTTATGGAAAGAGGTACATGCCTGACAACACTAAGAATTTAGAGAAGAAACCACATTGAGCCCTAGATGACCAACCTTTAGAAACCCTAGCCTTGCTTTTGAATGGGGAATTTGAGAGAGAAGAGTAGTTTATAATTATGTTAATTAGGTGAAAATAGGTCTAAGATTTGTTTTTAAGTCATGGGAATAGTGTAAGAAAGGAAAAAGACCAATTTACCCTTAATGAATAACATGAAGGAGAATAACTCCCAGCCACTATGGATCTCGTAATGACTCGTGGTCAGGCCACGAGTCATCACCATGACTCATAGTTTGAGATGTGACTCAGGGCTACCTCACTAGTTTGGTCATGAGTCCAATCCTATGACTCGTGACCAGACTTACAACTCATGGGGTCCTAGTCATACTTAAGGCAGAAACATAGGTAATCCTTACTATTTTGACTACGACAGGCACTACACAACTCGTAGGGTCTTATTCATAGCTTAACAATAAACTCAACATATATGGAATCTTTAGAGTCCAAAACCCAGGGTATTACATTACCCCTAGGATCATTTATCCCCGAATGAGGAGTCAAGGCACCCATTAGCACGATAACAAGAAAGAATGCAACCACAAAACCATGAATAAAGTTTGAAAAGCTATAAGAGAAAAAAGGGAACCTGTATCTCAAACACTTTCATCCAATGCAGGGAACAAGAATAGATATTTGAACTTCATGTCCTCTTCAGCTTCCAAAAGTGGCTTCTTCCACCTTATGATTCCTCCAAAGGACTTTATATGAAGCTACATCTTTAGCCCTCAACCTACAAACTTGCCTATCTAAAATCCTAACTGGGACCTCCTCATAGGACAAGGAATCCAAAATACCAACGTCCTCTACGGGGACAATCAAAGAAGGATCACCCATGTACTTTTTCAGCATTGACACATTGAAAATTGAATGAATAGAATCCAAACTCGCAGGCAACTCCAATTCATAGGAAACACTCCCAACTCTTCTTAAAATCCTATATAGACCAATATAATGGGGACTGAGCTTCCCCTTCTTCCCAAACCATATCACTTCTTTCATAGGAGAAACTTTTAAGAACACTCAATCATTAACTCCAAACTTTAACTCCCTTTGCCTCACATTTGCATAGGACTTTTGGTGACTCTAAGCAGTCTTATGCCTATCCCTAACCACCTTCACTTTTTCCATGGATTGGTGAACCAATTTAGGACTAAACAATTGAGTCACACAAACCTTGAACTACCCAATAGAAGACCTATACCTCCTACCATATAAAGCCTCAAAAGGTGTTATCTAAATACTTGAGTGATAACTATTGTTATACATAAACTCAATAAGAGGCAAGTGATCAACCCAACTACCTCTAAAATCAATTACACAAGTCCTTTGTATATCCTTCAAAGTTTGAATAGTCCTACTTATCCATTCATCTGATGATGGAAAGCAGAGCTAAGGTTTACTTTTGTCCCCAAACCTCTCTGAAACAAATGTCAAAAGTGAGAAGTAAACTACATACCTCAGTCTAAAATAATGGACATCGGTGCACTATAGAACTTGACAATTTCCTGGATAAACAACTTGGCATAGTTCTCATATAAGTAGTTAGTCCTCATAGGCGAGATGTAAAAAGACTTAGCCATCCTATCCACAATAATACAAATCAAATAATATTAATTATGAGACCACGTAAAACCCCTAATCAAATCCATATTGACCATCTCCCACTTCCATATAAGAAATTCCATCTATTGAGACATCCCTCTAGGCCTCAAGTGTCCAATATTTACTTACTAACAGACCATACACTTGGCTATAAAATCTGCCACATCCCTCTTCATATTGCTCTACAAATAGATTTCCTTCAAGTCATGGTACATCTTTGTCAAACCTGGATGAACTGTATACCTAGACTGATGAGCCTTAGTCAAAATTCTCTCTCGTAGCCCATCAACATCAGGAATGCACAACCTATCTTGGTACTTCAAGATACCATCTCCATCTATCTTAAAGTCCATAACCTTTTATTGTCCTACCTCATCCTTAATTTGTATAAGAATGGGATCCAAAGTTCATTTCTCCTTCACCTCAGCACCAAGAGATGACTTAACCACAGTTTGCACAATTACCCTGCTACCCTCAGAGTCTAAAAGATGAACTCCTAAATTAGCTAGATGGCGAATATCCTTTATCAATCCTTATTTATCCTTATCCACATGAGATAAACTCTCTATGTACAACTTGCTAAGAGCATCAATAACCACACTAGCTTTACCTAGATGGCAGTGAAGACTCATATCATAGTCCTTTAGCAACTCAACTCATCGTCTCTGCTGAAGATTCAACTTATTTTTACTAAACACATACTACGGGCTTTTATGATCTGAACAGATATCTACATGCACCCCATACAAATTATAGAGGCAAATCTTCAAAGTAAAAACCACAGCCACTAACTCTAAATCATGAGTTGGATAATTCCTTTCATGAACCTTGAGTTGCCAAGAAGCATAGGCCACAACCTTACTATGTTGTATTAAAACACAACCAAGTCCCACATGGGATGCATCACAATACACCACAAATCCATTAGTACCCTTGAGCAAGGTCAAAATTAACGAAAAAGTCAACTTATCCTTCAACTTTTAAAAGCTACCCTCATAAGGATCGAACTGCAAAAACATTACCTTTTTCTAAGTCAACTTCATCAGCAAAGCACCAATAGAAGAAAAACTCACTACAAACCTTATATAATAACCAGCCAAGACTAAGAAACTCTGAATGTCGATTGGAGTCGTGGGTCTAGGCCATCTCTTTACCACCTCAACTTTCAGTCAAAACTCCTACTTAGAAATTTTAAGATACAACTTTTGATCCTTAAGAGTCTGTAACACAATTTTGAGGTAATTGGCATAATCCTCCTCACTCTTAAAATACACCAAAATATCATCAATGAAGACAACAACAAATAAGTCCAAAAACTACCTGAACACCCAATTCATAAGATCCATGAAAGCAGTCGGAGCATTAGTCAACCTAAATAAGATAACTAGGAACTCGTAATGGTATATCGCATTTGAAAAATAGTCTTAGGGATTCCACCTTCCCTAATTTTCGACTAATAATAGCCCGAACGGAGATTAATTTTAGAAAAATATCTAGCACCCTGAAGTTGGTCAAAAAAATCATCGATCCTAGGGAAAGGGTACTTATTCTTCACCGTAGCATTATTCAACTATTGATAATCTATGCATATCTGAAGAGACCTATCTTTATTATGCACAAAAAGCATGGGAGCACCCATAGAGAAATACTAGGTCAATGTAACCCTTATCAAGGATATTCTTTAACTGCTCCTTTAGCTTTTTCAATTAAGCCAGGCCGTTCTATAAGAAGGAATAGATATGGGATGGGTATCCAATAAAAGATCAATCCCAAAGTCTATTTCCCTGTCATGAGGGATGCTAGGAAGATCCTCAGGAAAAATTTTAGGAAACTCATTGACAACAGAAAGAGATTTCAAGGAGGGACCCTCAAAATTAGAATCTTTAACTTGAAATAAATGATACAGACACCCTTTGGAAATCAACTTTTGAGCTCTAAGATAAGAAATCAACCTCCTTTTAGGCACTAAGGAACTTTCCTCCTATTCAACTACTAGTTCATTAGGGAATTGGAAACTGTCCCTTTGGGTCCTATAATCCAAGGAAGTATAGCTCAAATGGAGCCAGTCCATCTCTAAGATTATATCAAAGTCTACCATATCAAGCTCTACCAAATCCACCAAGGTCTTTATTTGAAAGATGGACATCACACTACCCCTATAGATCTTTCTAGACACAATAGCATCTCCTATCAGAGTAGAAAGAAAAAAGGTCTTGGGAATAGTCTCAGGACCAAAACCAAAATACACATCCACATAAGGGGTCACATAAAAAAGGGTAAACCTCGAATCAAGCAAACAATACACATCATAAGAGAAAAGTTGTAATGTACCAGTAACTACGTCAGGAGATGCCTCAGATTCTTGGTGAGTAGCAAGAAAATAAAGATATTTATGGCTAGGGTCAGTACCAAAAGTAGCACCCTTTAGTGCAGAAGCCGAAGAAGTAGCAATCAAGATATTATTAGCTCCCGTGATAACTTTAGCTATTGTATAATATTGATGCATGTGACCAGGCTGACCATAATTATAACACCAATTTCTCTCCTCATAACACTAACAACAATGATGTTGTCTATAAAATTGATAAAGAGGATATAACAGGGCTGACTAAGCTCCACTAGCTTAAGATTGGGCACTCTGTGCCTTAAAATATTTGTTAGCCTTAAATTGGAAATCACCCAAAGGCTTAGGATAAGGAGCACTAGCCGATAAATATGAACTAGAAATTCCCAAGTTTTCATCGAATATGGTACTATGATGATAATATTTATGGGGGGAAGGAGACATCCTTCCGTTATGACCATATTATCATCATGGTTTAGGTAATACTTTCAAAGTGACTCTCGACAAGAGAATCCAGGCTATTCAGGAAGAATCGCAGCAATTCCCCAATCCTAACGAAGTAGTTCCTCCGGAATCCAATGAACAACAATGATTACTTACTCCACAACCTACCATCTTTTTCACTATTTTTTTAATTTGCAAACTACTCTAAATACATGAACTTCTTACTCTACCTTTCCTAAATTTCTTCTTGTCTCTTGTTTTTATCTTCCACTTGTTATATATATACTTCAAGTCTAGAGATATTTATGTCATTGTTTAACATAGCAGCCATACACTCTAATACTAAGTCATAGGACAACCTAAAAGTAAATTTTCTCATTTTCATCCTCATAGAATACACCAAATCTATAGCATAATGGGACAGCTGCTTAAATTTTAGGGCAAACTCTTTAACACTTATCCTACCCTACTTCAAATTCACAAACTCCTCTTTGTTAGCTTCCCTTAGATCCTAAAGAAAGACATAATCAAGAAAGGAACTCAAAAACTCATACCATAAAGTTGGCTCTACATCATTACCTCTCAACTACTCTCATTCCTTATACCACTAATAAGCTATATCCTTCAACATATATGCAGCAAACTCTACACCCTCAAAATCAGTAGCATACATCACCCTGAATATTATCTCTATCTCATCTATAAGCCTTTGAGGATCCTCCTTAACATTAGAATCAGTAAAGGTTTGGGGATTCAATCTCATGAACTGACCAACTCGAGTAACCTTAGAAAAAATCATAGTAGCACCAATAGAACCTGGTTGATGAGACTGAGATATCATCAACTGATTAAGCAAATAAATGGACCAATGGAACTCCATATTAAAGATATTACCTTGAGGCATTAGTGCATGAGTATCATCAGCCGAGAAAGACTGAAAATGACTAGTGGGAACTAAAATAACTCCACAAGCGGTAGTATAACCAGGAGCAGGGACCGTTGATTGGGTATACACTCCATAAATAAGGCAAGTTCCACCCATATTATCCTCAAGTAGAACAGAGAGTCTTGCAGAGTTTCTATGAACATCAGATATTCGAGGAGGCATGATCTAAAATATGAGTAACCCAGATTTAGAAAAATTCAAGGCACCATACTCTATGGCCCAAAATAGAATACAAGAAAGAAAAATATTTCTAAATATGGTGTAGTCTGTCCCATATAAGTGTGGTACACTAAATTCTCATAAAAGAGACTCTACTAGATAGGGATTTGTGGATACCCAAGAACTCTAAAAATTGCTCAGATACCAAGCTTTTCATGACCCGACCCTCGAGCCTAGTTGTGATGGGTATTTCAAACCCATCATGGACCAGAGACTACCTCCATAGTTTGTCCAAACCGAATATAATCCAAATAATAACAAGTAAAGAAAACTAAAAAAAATATAGTTAATGTAACTCAATAATAATCTCTAAGAGTCAGTAGTACCATCCAACCCACACGTCCTCAAAATCCTCGAAGTCAATTCAAATATCAAACTAGGTCGGGATATACCATCAACCATGATAGTGACAATGACAATGATAGTGTTAATGTGCACACTTCAATTCTAAAATATGGAAAGAAATTGATGGAATGACCAAGATTTCCGAAAGATGAAAGCTCACCACTTCACCACAAAACCAACCAACAAACCAAATCACCTAATGATGCATAAGGATAAAAGAGATGTCTTTGGACTATACATTATAAAATAATGTAGCGTCCTAGGATGGTTAGCGGGGTAAGCAATAGCATGTAACTCAGGATAGGGATAAAATAACATTATTTCAAAATCAAGTCCAAACTTAGTATACATGTTCACATACATACATATATACATATATATAAGATGTTGGGATAGGAAACAAGGTTTAGCATGAGGTTTAAAATAATTAAACTAGACTATGTAGCTCTCGTCATAAAAACACATATGGTCTATATGGGTTCGGCTTTCCCCACCAAAAGGGCCTAGTGCATATTAGCTGCATTAACTAGAGAAGTCCAAGAAATGGCAAAGGAATCCACGACCCCATGCCAATCTAAGTTATATATATATATGTATATATATCAAGTATGAACTATGCACACAGTGATGAAGACCCCATGCTGATAAATGTGGTTTCTAATATTGGTCCCCCGGGGACCTCCATCTTTTACGGTGAGCTACCCAACTCCCTTTAATCCTAATTAAAACACTTCCACATAAACCCATTCATTTCACCATGAATCATTTATTATGGTATTTACCAATCGTATCATCATATCACTATGCTTGCAAGCTTATAGAATCAAGCCATTCTAATTATCCACCAACTTAGGGGAATCCACGGCCCTCAAGATCCAATTTAAAACTAAATCATGGCCACTAAGGCCTTTCAAAACCATTTACATTCCATTGACCTTTTATGTAATGCATTAGTTTCAAAAATGGCTAATTTATACATATTGCTATGTTTCAAAGCCAATTTCTTAAAGGTGAGTTGAGGTTATTACCATTTCTAATACCAAAAATCCATACAATTCGGCGAAATACACAACCCCCATTAAATTATTCATAAATTTAGGGGAATCCATGACCCCTATTCCATTATTTATACCCATGCACCCAATGAGTTCCAAAATCATTCAATAAAATATAAACAAATATATGTAAACCAATGGAATACCGTTTAAATAATGATTATTCAAAACCTCTATCCGAATCCCAAAATCAATAATTAAAACCATAGGAAAAACAAAACATAGCATATCAAAATAAAATACATGTATAGGGGAAGAGGGACATGCCTGAAAGCACTAAGAATTTGGAGAAGAAACCACACTTTGAGCCCTATATGACCAACTCTTAAAAATCCCAGCCTAGCTCTTTATTAGGAAATTTCAGAGAGGAAAGTAGTTTATGATTATGTTAATTGGGTGGAAATAGGGATAAGATATGGTTTTAAGTGATGGTAATGGTGTAAAGAAAAGGAAAAAACAGTTTACCCTTAATAAATAATGTGTAGGAAAATAACTCCCAATCACAATGGGTCTCTAATGACTCGTGGTCACTAGCCATGAGTTATCACCATGATTAGTAGTTTGAACAGTGACTCAGGGCCACCTTACTGGTTTGGTCACGAGTCCAACCTTATGACTCGTGACCTGACCTTATGACTAATGGAGTCCTAGTCATACTTAAGGAAGAAATATAGGTATTCCTTACTATTTTTAATACAGTAGGCACTGCACGACTTGTATAGAGTGACTATGACTCACAGGGTCTTAGTCATATCTTAGACAATAAGCTCAAGAAAAATGGAATTTTCATAGTCTAAAACCCAGGGTATTACAGTATTGATGTTAAATATATATATATATATTTGTATGTGTGTGTATGCTGATGATTGTGATACTATTGATTATACACCCCGTAAGGATGGAGTACCTTGTGATGATATTATTGATACTTGGTAAGGTCAGAGAACATTGTGATGATACATTAATTCTCGACAAAGAAAAAGAACGATTATGATGATTACCCGATAAGGTTGGAGGATGATTACATTGATGTTTCTATATATATATATATACCTACCAATTTGAGTTCGACCAGCCCTATGTATGGCTTTATATATATATATACCCGACAAGGCCAGAGAATGATTATGATGATGATGGCTATGATAATAATAGTTATGATGATGATGGTTATAATAGTAATAGTTAATATGATGATATCATGATACTTGGATCAGTTATTGTGTTATGGATTTTATTGCATTCATTCTTGCATACGCACTACCTATCAATAGTATGTGCCTATAGCTATTATCTCAATGGGGGGTTTCATAGGTATGGGTGATTACTATGCCTTGGGGTGTATTGTATGTTGTTTGAACCATCTGATCCTGGGGAGGAGGGGGTATTTAATAGGCTTGATTAGGTATTTGGTATTCCATACTAGTCGGTTACTCGCATTGTTACTAACATTGTTATTATCATTGCTACAGTAAGTTTATGACAAATTAGTCATTGATTCGGTATTGAGACTTGAGGTATGATTCAAGACTCTTCTATATTACAATTGTATTATTATGTAATGACTTGATATGTGGATTAGAACCCTGAGTATTCTACCACTAGCTCCTACTATGATTATGAGGTCTTAAATAACTAGTTTGGTGATTTAGGTTGTACTTCGAGTAGACCTTGGCTATATACTTATTTATATGCATACTTTGATATATACTTATATATATATATATATATATAATATATATATTCATACTTTTCTATATATAGATATGGTATTAATGTATATCCCTTATTTCCTTTGTTCACTTGGATTATATACTTATTCCTTGCCCTTGTATACTTATATGTATCTTCTTTCTGCTCTTACTTACATATTGGCTAGTGATATATATTATAGTGTTGAGATTCCTATGTATGGCTGGAATAGGGTAGTGCATTCTTACTATTTCTTTAGCCTCAATATGTTAGTCTCTAGGACATGAATAGGATACTTTATCATTATCTTATTGGTAGTCTTATGTGGTTGTTAGACATTCAAGTGTAGTTTCTATTTTGTTTGTATTATATATATATATATATATATATGTTTTTATCTTTGGAGCTTAGTTGGCAGTTACCTACTGAGTACCATGTGTTTGGTACTCATACTACACTTTTGTTGCCTACAGATCATAAGTATAGGTTATCACTATTGATGTGTGTATCATGCAGAGCAGCCATAGTTTAGAGACTTAAAGTGAGCTTCTAACTTTTGGTGTATTACTCATCTCTATCTTATGTACTAGACTAGTTTTTATGTTGTATTTGGAGATAAGTTATATTAGTGTATTCATTTATACTTCACTTTGAAATTTTATTATGTAGAAGCTCTTATACTAATACCACTAAGTTTTGGGACTATATTATGTATTTGGTCTCTTACTTCATCATTTCCATATTCTTGCCTTTATATAGTTAAGTAGCTCTTTACTAGCTCTTTCGGACTACAAGTTTGGTTTGCCTATTGGTGGGTTACAGTAGGTGCCATCATAATTTGAGCAATTGGGTTGTGACAGATTGGTAACAGAGCCTATGTTTCATCGATGTATTAGTACAGGAGCTAAGTGTTTAGTAGATTCTTGTGGTTTGGTGTATAAATATCCATAACCTATCTTCAGGATGCTACCAGGACATTCTTGGTATACTTTTCATGTGTTCGCATTTGATTTAAGCCTTAAGCATATTTCTTGACTTTATTCTATCCAAAATTAATAATGGGATATGGCTGATAGATGCGGATGGGACTTCAGCACGTATTTTGGTATAGCATCAAACTAGAGAGTCAGAGATGGATATTAAAGATCTCAAGCATCAACCAAAGGATTCGAGGCCATCTTAAGCTCCAATAAAGCTCGTGACTACTTTAGTCCTTCAAAGTTCAGCATTGACGATTAAAGTCATGTTACAGATCCTTCTTAGTTGTGGATGACATTCAATAAATTAAGCAGTTCACAGACTATAGTTGGGTCTATTGGTGTTCATCAGGGTTCTTTACTAATTTCTAAGTATGAGATTGGATTTCTCGAATGGGCTAAGTATTATCCTATGCTTTATTCTTCTAAGTAGGTCATGGTGCACGGAGTTATTAGAGGACTAGCATTGTCACTTCATTTGGTATCAGAACATTTGATAAAATTTGTCTTCCTTCTCTTAGTTATTGATTATGTAAAGGTGGCACAGTTAATCAACTAAATTCACGCTTAGAAAGAATAACTTTGAAGCCACATTTAGAATGGTTAGCACCTTTTGAGAAGAATTGTTCTTTAGAGAGATAAGGACCTTAGAAAGAGCACGTATTGGGACTTATGGATGTGGCAACAAAAGGCCATGCCATCAGTATAGTACTATTGGTATTTCCTCTAGAGTTAGGTTACTTTTGGTAGAGATCATCTTCATTTGCCACCTATCAGCTCTACGAAGATAGTATTTAAGATTATGAGTAATTCTCAGATTAGTCATGGTGATCATAGCTAGAGGAGTTCTAGGTAGACCTTGTGGAGTTTTGGTATAGGTCTTTAGGCCATGACGGTCATTATAGATTATGAGGGGCAGTATCTCAAAGCATTCTAGGATCTTGTTTTGGTTGTGTCATGATGGAAAACTAGCTCAGAGAGTGCCCCAGATATGACTTAGTTGATTAAATAGAGCTAGCATATATTTACCCCTAACCAAGGGTTGCTGAGATAGGCTATGATTATAGGAAGGATTATTATTTGTAATAGAGAGTGATTTCAGCATCAATTGGACAGCCATTTAGGCTTAGTTTGTGTTTTTTCCATGTTGGGTCTCAGGAGTTTGCTAAGATTGAATAATGATCGGCTATTAGTCAAGAGAGTGACCTTGATGTTGGACTGCTAGTCTTTCATCTTATCTAAATTAGCCTCATGATGAGTGTGGCACCTTCAGTTAGAGATAGTATGCTCAGTGCCTCAATTGATGAGTTAGTCAATCAATTAGAGTTTGGACCCATTTAGATTTGCTCTCCCTTATATCTGTAGTCATGTGGTTGTGGGCTTTACTATGATTGGTGTGATTTTATTTCCCCACATTTACCTTTTTCATTATGTGTATTAGGTTCTTCGTACCTATTGATGATTATATGCCTTGATGAGTTCATATTGATTGTTGTGTGCCATGCTATTGAATCTATGATTTCATGACTACTCCATGGATTATTTCTTTTAGTAGTTGATGTAGTATATTTGTATTAATATTTTCTCCCTATGGGTGTAGCTTTTAGGTTTGAGTCCTATTTATCTTGGCACCCAGTTGTAATGAGCCTAGAAGGATTTACCTAATCCACTTCCTTGATAACGACTGGACTTAATGAGTTATATAGACTCCTAACGAGTCGTAAGAGGGTTATTTCGTAATGTGTCCAGTGTAGTGACTCTATTAAAACTGTTGAGACTATAACTTAATCCTATGAGTCATAGTGTCTCAGTACGAGACGTAGGGTGCCAGTCGTAGGGTTCACAGTGTGGAGCCTAAGGGGGGTTTGGTTTAGCTATGACTGAAGGGTCTGAGCAATAAGGAGACCCTACGTGTTGTAAGGTCACTCTTAACAATTGATGGTTTAATTTCTAGTTTTAAATAAGGGTATTTTTGATATTTCCCCTTACCCTAAACCTAACCCACGACCTATAAACCCTATTAGGACTTCATTCTTACCTATAACATAACCAAAACAAATTCTCTTCTCTCTCAAATTCTCTCAAGCTAAGTAAGCTAGGGTTTCCTAAAGGTTGAGCATCTAGGGATCAATTCATGATTTCTTCTTCATAATTGTGAATATTCCAGGTATGTTGTTCTTTTTTCACTGTTAATTTTTGTAAAAGCATATGTTTTAAAGTATTATTCTAGAGATGTTTATGTTGGTTTTGAAACAAAGGTTTGGGGTTTTGAATATCTATGAATTCAACAATGTTTCTCATGATATACATATGACTTTCATGTTTTAAATATGGTTTTGAAATTCTAGGTGCATGGGAATGGTGAATGAACTAGAGAATTGTGATTTTCCCAAACTTGTGACTTTTGAAGTGGTTATGACCCCAACCCTATAATGTGAAATTGGTTTTGATTATGAGAATTGTGGGAATTTGTAAAGTTTAACTAGTCTTGAACTACTGCATGATACAAAGAGGTATTTAAAGTACAATGGTATGATTTAATAACAAAGAGAGTCGGTGACCCCTTCATGTATTAATGAACACAGGGAGTTGTTTCCTCCAAGTTAATGGGAATTATTTTGGCATGTTGTTGTTACCTTGCAAGTGTAGTTGGTATGATGATACCAACAATGTATGTCTTAATGTGAAATATGGTTCAATGAATGGAAATGTGTGATAAATGTTTTTATTGGGCTTTAAAAGAGGGTTGCGTAGCTGATTCATGAAAGTGGAGGTCCAAGTGACCAATACTAGAAACTGCACTAGCCGGTGCAAGGGTTGTTATGTCTTGAGGGTTCAAGTCCCCTTGCTTGTTACTAGGTGGTTCGAGTCCATCTTATTGTTATCATTATCAATGGAGGGTTTGAGTCTCCCCCATCACATTTCATGATAGGGTGCTTAAGTCACCTTAGTATATGATTAGAGTGTTTGAGTCCTCTATGCATATATATATGATCTTTCTCTGATTCCTAGGGCTATATGCACTGGGTCCCGACCAAGGGGTGAGAGTTGGGGCCAATATAGTCCGTGGCTACTATTATATGATGGTTAAGCTACACAATCCGAGTTGAAATTTTAAAGTGCATGTTAAACCTTATTTAATATCCTAGAATATGATATATATATATATATATGTATATGCATTTGATTATGTGCATTGGATTTTCAATGAGTTTAAAAATGTTGATAATGGCATTATGTTATTATTATCCCGGAGTTATATGCTAGATTTTACCTTTTTAACCATCGTCGGACATTTTATCCTCCTGCGATACAGGAATTAACCATACATCTATTTCTTCTGCATAGTGATTTGGATTCGGGGTCAGCTTTTTAGTTGACATTAAAGAGGTGAGCTTCTATACATCGGAAGTCTACATTTCATATTTTAGTTTCTTATGTCTCAAATTGTTCAGACTTTTTTTGGCTATAGTCGGGGGCATATCCTAATACTTTATTACTATTTAGTTTTGGTCTTTGGTTTAGAAGGTTTTATTGGATTACTGTCGGCTCGGATGCTGATGATAGGTTATTTAGCCGGTTCCTGATTGATGAATCATACACATAGTTTAAATTTCTTTAAGATTATCCTTATATTGTCTTGTTATATGTTCAAAATTTATCCAACAGAATGATAAGGTGGTGGTTAGTTAGGGGCAAGGGGGTGATCTCTCATCCCTAACGGACTTGAGGTACCCGTCGTGGCCAGGCCCTGGTTCGTGTCATAACAAAGTGGTATCAGAGCCTAGGTTTGGTTTTATTGGGTTTCCAACAAAGTTATATCAATTAGAGTCTCTTTTACAGATGTATAGCGTGCCACACTTATAAGGGGGAGAATACAAGGTATTTCGAAATATTTCGCTTTCTTATAATCTATTTTTCGAGCTATATAGTCTAAGGACATGAAATCTCCTCTAATTCCCATATGTTCGCTTTTCAGATCATGTCTCCTAAATGATCTGATACTCATAGAAACTCTTATCTCATCTAAGGATAATGTGGATGGAACTCATCCTACCCTTAGGGTACAGACCCAATTTAGGGTTACTACTTCTAATTTCCATAGTGGAGTTCCACCGATTCCCCCTAGTCTTTCTTATACACCTCTGGGGGAAGTGTCCAATCCAAAATTCCACCATTCTATTCATATGTTAACCCAGATAGTAGTCTCTTTGTCATGCCAGTCTGGTCTTATTAGTGGGACAAGGAATCAAGCTATGATAGGGGACAGGTAGAACAAGATATTTAGATATTCAGAGCAGGGTGAGGGTCATCGCAATAGAGGTAGACATGGAAGACAGTAGACTAAGAAAGGGAGCAAGCAAAATTCTAGTTCATACCCATCAGCTAGAGCCCCTTACCTAAAGTTTCCCAGTGATCATCATTTTTTAAAGGGTATAGGTCCTAGGGAATAGGGTGCCTAATATCAGTCTAGTAGAGCCCAATTTATCCCTCTCCATCCTCCATACCAGTTTTGTGGTAAGTAGCATCATGGATTTTGTTAGGAGGGAAAGAATCGATGCTTCAAGTATGGTTAACCCGGTCATATACAGCGGCATTGTCCTTCGATCAGTGTTGCTACTGGAGCCAATAAGATTTCATTTGCTAGCTTTTTTGTTTTTGCACCAATAGATGCTACTTCTGATACTAGTACTAGCTGGAATTATCTTCATAATCTTGCTACCCGCTCAGAGTCTGAGGAATCACCAAATGCCATTGCTTGTATGTTATAACTCTTTCCCCATGATGTGTATTTCTTTCTTGATTTGAGGTCTACTCTCTCTTATGTGACCCCTTATATGGCTGTTCATTTTGGTTTTGATCCTGAGCGTATTTCAGATCCTTTTTTGTGTCCTCCCCATTGTTGGCCCATTATGGCTAGAAGGGTCTATAAGGGTTGTGTGATATCGGTCCATAGTAAAGAGACCTTGGTGGATCTAATAGAGCTGGACATGGTAGACTTTGATATGATCTTGGGGCTTTCTTGGTTGCATTCATGTTATGCGTCTCTAGATTGTCAGACCCGTAGGGTAATTTTCTATTTCACAAATGAGCTGGTGATTAAATAAAAAGGTAGTTTCCTAATGCCTAAGGAAATATTCATTTTGTATCTTAGAACCTAAAAATTGATTTCCAAAAATGGTGCCTCTACTATCTAGTGCTTGCTAAGGATACTAGATCTAAAGGTCCTTCTTTGCAGTTTGTCCCTTGGGTCTGTGAATTTTCCCGAGATGTTCTCTGATGATCTTCTTGGTGTTTCTCCTGATGGGGAAAATTAATTTTTCAGATTAATGTCCTTTCGAACACTCGTCCTATCTGTCTACCTTCTTACAGAATGGCTCTAGCTAAGTCAGAAGAATTTTAGGAGCAGTTGAAAGAACTTCTTGATAAGGGTTTGTCTGCCCTAGCGTTTCTCCGTAGGGTGCTTCTGTTCTTTTGTGTGTAAGAAGGATGGTTTCTTCTGATTATGTGTAGGTTATCAATGGGTGAATAGGGAATTTAGGGTGACTTTCTTATGGGGTGGGCCATATATATATTTTACGTGGGGTACTCTATTAGTAGTACATGATGGTTGATACATAGTAAGTTTGAACCTTAGATGTTTATTTTGGTGAATGTAGTACATTAGCTCAAGGATAGTGATGTGAGACTTATGGGAGTAAATTGGTAGGCTTGATGGGGTGTACAGAAGAGATAAGGTTGATGACTTTAGGAATATTGGAGTAGGAAATTTGTTATATATAGGCCAAAGGTCCAGGTTGAACTGATGGATTAGGGGCTAAGTTATTTTATGGATTAGGGCATGGAGTTTGTAATAATATGGTAAACCCCAAGTAGGATCTGGATAGATGAGGTTATAATTATAAGAGATCCAAGTATCCCTAGTACATGTCCATGATGATACCTCTTAGATCAAAGTGTTGTGCTTATAGGTGTAGTAAGATGGAGATCAAAGGCTAAGCTTAAATTTTCTCCTAGTGGTGGGCTTTAGGGGAGAGTCGGGGTGAATTCACTCCTTGATTTAGACCTAAGGTTACTTAATTATTGTGATAATATGAAGTAGTACTATTGGAGTGGTGTAAGTTATAGGGTCCCATGGCATACTCTAGCACTTTTAACTCTGCGTTAGACTTAACATGGGGAGGAGATATAGCAAATGCTCAGGTCTCATAGTTATGTGTTTTATGGGGGAGTTAGGAGGTTAAAATGGTAGAGTGTTATATTCATAGTTTAAAGCTTAGTGAAGAGGGTGGTCATATTTAAGGTTTATTTAATACATTATTTGGGAGGAAGGAGCTATATGGGAAGCTAGAGAAGACACAAAATCCAAACATTCATTTTTGTTACTCATTCCTGATAATCGTGCTTAAGGTATGTGTTATTCTTAACATCATGTTTTCTAACTTTTTTTAATGGAAATTGTGATTCCTTAATATCTTTGTTTTTTGACTTTGTTAAAGGGAAATGTGGTTGTTAGTTGTGTTAAAATTGTTCTTATAATTACCTTAACCTATTATTCGAGGAGGAATGATCCAAGTAAGGGAGAATTGAAACACCTTAAATTTTGGCCCTTAAAAATTCTCTCAGGTCTGAGCTTTCTGCCCTGGAAGTGACTCACCTGATGAGTCGTAATGTGACCTTATGGTTCATAAGACCAAGTTGCAATGAGCCCAAAAATATTTGCCTAAGTCACTGCCTTGATAACGACTGGACTTAATGAGTCATATAGACTCCTAATAAGCCATAAGGAGGGTATTTCATAATGTTTCCAATATAGTGCCTTTATTGAAACTGTTGATACTAAGACTAAATCCTATGAGTCGTAGTGTCTCATTACGAGACGTAGGGTGCCAGTTCTAAGGTTCATAATAAAGAGCCTAATGGGGTTCTGGTTTGGCTACGACTGGAGGGTTCGAGTCATAAGGTGACCCTATGAGTCGTAAGGTCACTCGTAATGACTAACAGTTTAATTTCCAGCTTCTAATAAGGGTATTTTAAACACTTCCCTATTTCCTTAGACAAAACCCACGACCTATAGACCCTATTGAGACTTTATTCTCACCCATAACATAATAAAAACATATCTTTTTCTCTCTTAAATTCTCTCAAGCCAAGCAAGCTAGGGTTTTCTCAAGGTTGAACATCCAGGGATCAATTCAAGATTCCTTCTGCATAATTGTTAATATTCCAGGCATGTTACTCTTCCCTCATTGTAATTTTGTAAGAGCATGTGTTTTAAAGTATTATTTAAGAGATGTTTATGCTAGTTTTGAAACAAAGGCTGGGGGTTTTGAATGTTTATGAATTGAATAATGTTTCTCATCATATACATATGACTTCCATGTTTAAAATATGGTTTTGAACTTTTAGGTGCATGGTTATGGTGAATGAACTAAAGAATTGTGATTTTCCCAAACTTGTGACTTTTGAAGTGGTTATGACCCCAACCCCATAATGTGAAATAGGTTTTGATTATGAGAACTATGGGAATTTATAAAATTGAACTAGTTACGAACTATTGCATAATACAAAGAGGTATTTGAAATACAATGGGAGGATTTAATGAACAAAGAAAGTCGATGACCCCCCCGTGTATTAATAAAAAAAGGGAGTTATTTTCTCTAAATTAATAGGAATTATTTTGGCATTATGTTATTTACCTTGCAAGTATAGGTTGTATGGCGATGCCAACAATGTATTCCTTAATATGAAATATGATTCAATGAATGGGAATGTGTGATAAATGTTTTAATTGGCCACTAAAAGAGGGTTGTGTGGCTGAGTTGTGAAAGTGGAGGTCCAAGTGACCAATACTAGAAACCATGCTAGCCGGTGCGGGGGCCATTAAAGTTTGAGGTTTTGAGTTACATTAGTATATGATTTCAGGGTTTGAGTCCCTCGTGTAAATATGATGATCTTTCTTTGATTCATGCGGCTACATGCACTGGAGTCTGACCAGGGAGTTACAGCTGGGGTCCATTAGCCCGTAGGTACTATTATATGATGGTTGAGCTACACAATCCAGGTTAAAGTTTTAAAGTGAATGTTAAGCCTTATTCCCTATCCCGGCATGTGGTATGTATATTTATATGTATATGTGTATGTATATGTATATGTATATGTATATGTATATGTATATGTGTATGTATATGTATATGTATATGTATATGTATATGTATATGTATATGTATATGTGCAATGAATTTTTAATGAGTTTGAAACTATTGATCCTGGCACTACGTTATTTTTATCCCTAAGCTACATGCCAGTGTTTACCCCGCTAACCGTCTTCGGACATTGTATACTTATGTGATGCAATAATTGGACATACTTCTACTTCTCCTGCATAGTGATTTTGATTTGGGGTCAATGCTTGAGTTGTCATTGAAGTGGTGAGCTTCCATACATCGAAATTCTAAATTTCATGTTTTAGTCTCTTATGTCTCTGATTGTTTTAACTTGTTAGGGCTATAGTCAAGGGTATGTCCCAATACTTTATTTGTATTCAGTTTTGGTTCTAGGTTTAGAAGGCTTTGGTGGATTACTATGGGCTTGGGTGTTGCTGGTAGGTTATTTAGCTGGTTCCTGGTTTATGAATCATAGACATGGTTTAAATATCTTTAAGCTTATCCTTATGTTATCTTGTTATTTATTTGGAATTCATCTGATAGGGGTGATACAGTGGTAGTTTGTTAGGTGTAAGGGGGTGATCTCCAATCCCCGGTGAACTTGAGATAACCGTCATGGCCAATCCCTAGTTCGGGTTGTGACATTTTTCCTCTTTGTTAGTTTTGTTGGATTGATTCGGGAATGTATTGTGATATTGAATTGACCTCCATTGTCCTTTATGGTTCTAGAGTTGGCAATTTAGACATATCAATGTTCTAGAGTTTGAGACTTTTAGACTTGCCTCCTGTGTGTGAAGGTCTTCGCTTTGGTTATCCTTTTTTATATATCCCATTTGTGAGATTGACCAGTTTGGGGTCCATTTTTCGCTTGCGGCTACTTCTTTTCCCGATAGCGGTTGGATTTTGATATGTTGGGGTCCATTCTTCGCTTGTGGCTACTTCTTTGACCGATAGTGGTTGGATTTTGATATCGAGATGTCTTGGGTCAATTTCTTAAGATTTGTTGGGTTTGTCTTCTTGTGATGGTTTGCTCTTATAAGTGTGGAGTTGGATGCTCTATTTCCCTCGTGATATGATTTTTGTCTTCTATAGAGTTAGGGATATAGAGGCAGGTGGCCTTTCCTATGCTTGCTTTTTGAGTTGGAAAATTAGAAATTCTCTATCTTGAGTTGTTTGATTTTTTTGTGGTGGTCATAACATTGACTGGTTTCGAGATTGGTGTTTTTCTTCTTTGGTGATGTGATTCAAGGATGGATTGAGTAATGAATGTCCAACTTATGTGGATTCAAGAAATCCTTATTTTAGAGTTTGTTTGGCCTAATAAGGCTAGGTGGAGTGTTTCTCCTTGATGATATGTGCCTATGGCTATTCTTTGTCGAGATGGAATATTGGATTGGTTAGTCTCTGGTTTGAGTTGCATTTCTCTGAGTTGCTAGAGTTTTGCCATTACTAGTGTGGTATGTGGACTTTGTTAGTTCTTGAGTATGCTATGATAGTTCATGCCCTCCAGTAGATATGGAGTGGATTTCTTGTGTTTTCAGCAGGTGATTTACCTTTTATTGCAATTTTTTTCTTTAATTATGTTTCGATTTTGGCTCAACAGGATTTGGTATAGATATGTCTGATTCAGATAGTATGGTCAACGTGAGTATTTGAAAATTAGTTCAGATTTGTTAACTTTGATTCGGATTCGACGCCTTAGGATGGCGATTTGGAAGTTATGATATATTTGGACTATTAATGCCTACCAGTTTTTAGGTCTGGATTGGGTAGTTAAGATCGAGCAATTCAGCCTTGGTACTGAGATTTCTTCTTGGAGTTGTAGAGCTTAAGTGTAACCTTTAGTTTAGATTTGTCCCAGTTAGGATTTCATGTATAGACTGGTTGAGCCTACTCCATGGTTACCTATTCAGTCTTCTCGACTTTGGTTGGATTATTGTTAATGAGTGCTTATATGATAGCCCATGAACCCGTTATTGGTTCTTTCATCTTTGACCTCGAGTCTTCGGTCTACTTTTAGGATTTTAGATGATATACTTATGGGAGTAGCATGTTTGGGTTAGTTTCACTTGGTTTATTCTTTGTTGATGGGACACCCTAGAGCGGACGTTCAATGATGATTAGTTATGCCTTGATTTTCTGGGTTTTAGTCTAGGTTCCATCTGGACTAGTGGTAGCATTGGCATAGATTGTATTTGATGATTATCTCTATTTATGTTCCCAGATAACGCCTTATGAACTTATTCTCATGTTTGCCATGTGGACTTTCAGAGGATCAACTTCAGTTCTTCGAGTTCTCTATAATGAGATTGTATGGACAGAACTCAAATGTTTTTCCTTTTGCAAGTGCGGAATAGTAAAAAAGGATATATTTAGATTTGGAGTCGGTTGTGTGACTCATGCCTTGATTTTCTTCTGGCTTGGATAAGCCTTTGATTTATTTGTATAGGCATCAATATGGTATCGGTGTATTGTGGTTTGATTTACGTGCATCAGCTTTTACGATTCAGTTAGAGGTCAGTTGGTGATTGAATTTGAGTTTTGACTGTTTGGGAGTGAAGTGAGAGAGCTTGTTGAAAAGGAATACATGTGGCAAAATACCTTAAAAGTGTTCTCTAATCATAAAGGTTATCTGGGAAGTCATCCTTGGAGCATGCGGGCCCAGTACCTCATCCTTTTGAGCTTTTGAGATCTTTCTATCCATTGACTTTCGGGGATGCATGTCTTTTTAGTAATGGATATTGTAATGACCCTCCAGGTCATTTTTCACATTTTCCCTTATTCTAGGACTCACAGTTTGGTTATCGGGTAGTACGTTTGGTTTTTAGAGCCAATTCCTTGTTTTGAAATCTTTAACGGTTCCAAATAGCCACTGGATGAAAACTTCAGTAAATGATCTCATATGCAAATTCCGACTACGCCAATATCTCTGAAATATCAATTTAAGTCTAGGTAGACCTTTGGTTCGAGTCCCGATGCACCCGAGTTTATTTCGACCTATTGGTCGAAAAGTTAAAAAATTAGAAACTTAGGTGTGGGACCCATATTTGGTCGAAACAAACTCAGATGAAAAATCCAAATTCGCCATTGCATACGAAACATCGAATTTAGTGTGGTTACATAGTTCATTTGCATAAATCAAATGTCGAATAAATCCACAGGCCTTAGCAGAAACTTGGAGAATTTCCAAGTTTTAGCTGATATCTGGTGCCAGAGAGGATAGTGCAATTGTACCAAGAAGTATTGTAATTGTAATACTTTCTCCTGTATCCTTTGTGCAATTGAAACCCTTGGGAGTGCGATAGCAACACCTGGATACCTAAAGGGGATATAAATAGGGCCCCTACGTCGCAAAATTGCCCATTTGCACCCTCTATTGAATGCAAAAGCCCTAATGAGTATGATAAATCAAAATTGAGGTTTGTGGGTGACTTGGGATCTTGCTTAACATATATTTTTGCGAATATCTTTTTATTCAAGGTAGGATTCCATCCCTTTCTTGGTGAAATTCTTGGTTCTTGAATCAAAATCCCAATTAGCTTGAGGGCTTGATTTTAGCCCCAAATTAGCTTAGTTTTCACTCATTTCTTGAGTGTTATGATTCCTTGATCATGTATGAACGTTGGATTGACCTCAAAAATGTGATTTCAATAGTGGGACCCACATAGGGCTTTTGCTGTCATTTCTGGACCCAAATCACAATGGTTCAATATGGGTATCATTATTCTCGTATTGATGAGTAGATTATGATTTTGAACTGTAATGGAATTTTGGGGTTATGAAGTAAAGATGGACATTGGTGAACGATTTAAGGATTTGTGGTTCGGCTTTGAGGTAGACTTCTGTCTACTCTTCTCCATAAAATGATGTGTGTTGCATATTGCGTGTGATGTGAAGGTTAAGTTTGATTATGGGTAGAATGACTTAGTTTTGAATATTGAAGCTTCGGGATTAGATGAGGGTTTTAATCCATAAGTTGAAATGCTTTATCCTTATTTGAATTATATTCCCTTCTCCCTGGATTGAACTAATTCATAAAATGAACATGATATAATGCTAGGTTTGGGATATGGTTTCAGCATTGGAAGCATGGTTAGTATATTTAACCTTATTTGGGCTACTGTGGTGATCTTGAAACCTTAATTTTGGTAGAGTTGACATAATTGCTCGTATTTCTATTTGAAATTCCTATCTTAGGATTGGTTTTGTCTTATATGACATCTAAGAGTTAAACTAGATACCTTAGCCTAGTTTGGGGTATAAATTGCCTAATATAGAAATTGACGAATAGAAGTGGGTTCCTCAAACCCACCTTAGTCTAAGACTTGTGTTAGCCATTGTGGACTTAGTGGTAGATGTTACCCATAGTTGAGACTATTTAGAAATTAGAATAAGTTTACTTCGTGACTTGATAAATTGTGATGACTTTCCCTGGATTATGATAAATGGTTTGTAGCTATGCTATGGCATTAAGGACTTGACTTATGATGTGGTCTATTGATATGCTTGATAATATAGGCATAGACATAGTCATGATATTTGGTCTATAGTGACGATAATCCTCATAGACATGATATTTAGCATATAGAGATGATATTTACTCATAGTTATGATATACATGACCTATGGGTGTGAGATGCTTATTGATATATTATGCCTCCTAGATGTGAGATGCCTTAATGATGTTATTCCTCCTATATGTAAGAATCTTGTTGATAGAATATGCCTTCTAGATGTGAGATGCCTCCTAAATATGAGATGATGCATAGGTATGATTTTTTATATGGGTTTCGGATATGTATGTAGGTTGAAGGCCGTGATTATGATTTTATAATTATTTTGAACATATTATTGGGCCCAAGGCCATGTTATGATATGAGTTGACAATCCGAGAAGTGTTTATCCTTGTAAATAATGAGATTGTAGTTTATGTATATATTAATGCTTATGTTCCACTGTTTGCATACTGGTGATGTCATACATAGATTCGGTACATTCATAATCATTGCATCGATGATTGATATAATTCCTATTAGATTATAATCTTACTACCTTTGTCACTAATTAAGGGTTAAGGACCACTGTTTACCTTAAAACGGATGTCTTCATAATAAATAAATGTTTGTCTTAATGAATAACTTATATGTAAAAAAGATTAATAATGATGTTTAAAAGATGTGACCGAGGCATATTCGTGTCCATGATTTGATACTACTAATAACTCCAGTTGTGAGAGATTCCAGCCCTTTCTGCACTTTTATAATGTTTTAGTCCCTAAGTTTACTTCGGGCAATAGACTTATGGATCTACACTTCTTTAGCCACGACTTGAGTCCGCACCGATCATCTCTAGATACACATCTCTCTGATATAGGATGGAGGAAGATGCTGGATTAGTGATGTAACTTTTGGGTAAATCCCTATGACAGGTGTGCCATTCAAATACACACGCAAGTAAACACGATCTTAAAAGTAATATAGTGACTCAAAAAGTCGGATATCGTACTCACGAGGACTATGCAACTAGCAATTCAACCAACTTTAGTTTTATACAAGGAGGTATTAAGTGTTATAAAGTATCAAGATGATTTTTAAGTTTTGAATAAAAATGTAAATTAATAAGAAATAAGAATTTGTGACAATAGCAAAGCATAAAGCTGTTATAAACAGTAATGATGAGAATTCCAAGGTTGAGGCTCTTCTAACAATCTTACAATTTTCTATTCTTATCGCAGTTCAGTTGGTTATCGGGTTTTTGATTCACAGGGTTTATAATGCGATCATAGTCTCCCGACCTCAAATCTTTTACCAATATGAACTTTACAACTATATCATTTAGAGGGGATGCAATAATTCATTTTGATGTATATGCCTATCTTCCTGTAATTAAACCAAACAAGTCTTCTAGGTATATCCCTATCCTAGATGCTAATTCAAATCCTCTATTTCATAAGAGGATGAGAACCTTGCTCCGTAATCTCTTTGTTCTATCCTACGATCCTCCTCCCAGATGCACATAGAAATATAGATTTATTCTAATGGTGGCCACTCATAAAAATAGTAAGCACAAGAAATTAAGAACAACTCATGTGATAATCCAACAAGAAAATACAAATAAGAATATCAAAGAGTAATCATGTTTTTGGCCTCAACCCTAGAACAAGGGAGTTTAGCCACTCATCTCTGAATTCAACATTAAAAATATGTAATTAATCATACCCAAAATTAATTTTGAAGTAAAGAAGTTCAAAAGAAATTCTAAGAACCCTAAAAGAGAGATTTTATTATTTTTTTGCCGTTGTTGTGCTTTCTAAAGTGTGTTGTGTTGACTCAATTTGTTCCTTTTTATAGCTGGATCTTATATTCCTGCTTTTGATAGACACTGCGATGTGGCAATCCTCACAACAATATACTTATCGTGATGCGGCATAATCGCGGTGAGTTTCTATTTCTTGACAAATATGGATTTGGTTCTCACAGCGAGCGGTGCAATCGCGGTGAGGTACTGGATTTTGACAATTCCCAATTCCTCCTTTAGCGTGATGTGCTAGCTTTGTGTTAGCACATTTAAGGCTTTTAACTCAAAATAAATATAATTTCTTAAGCAACTATTGTCATTTTTATTTTCATGTGATATTGCAGGTAAGTTGAGATGCATGGAATCCTCTATTAATTTTGTCTAAAAGAAAAAATTTGATTGATGTAAATTGGAAGATTATAGTTAACGACCTACCTTATAGGTCAACAACTATTTGATAAGCTATTACAGTTGCTCATCAGCTAAAAGCAGTGAGCAATAATTATAGCAAATAGTTGATGACCTGGTCTTATGCGTCCTCAATGACATGATAGGCCATCACGCATGGGCGTCGATAGTAAACAGAGAACAAGAACTAGAGCAAATAGTTGATGACCTGGTCTGATTGGTCATCAACTACGTGATAGGCCATCATACATGGGTTTCAGCTAATAGGCGGAAAACCTGGAGTTCTAATTTCAAATCAGAAAAGATCTGAGCTATATATAGGAAAATTTTATGTTTTTCCATAGGAATCTTGAAGCTTACGTAAAATAGCAGCTCTTTTATTTTTTTGGAGATTTTTCAAATTAAGTTTTTTCGGAGGATTATTATTTTAGTTTTGGAATCCTTGTTTTAGATTGGAAGAAAGAACAATCTTTGATTCTTATCGTTTGTAAGTTAATTCCTTCTTAATGTTGAATCTAGTATATGTTGTCTTCTTCTATATCATGATGAACTAATTCCCTTATCCTAAGTTGTGGGATGTATGGGCTTTGACTAATGATTTTGTTAGTCGATTAAGATTCAAAGGACTGTAGGAACGTCTTCATAATTCTTTTGTTATGCATGTTATCTATTGGTTGCAAACAATAGATTTTACCTTATGATTGGTTTTCTTGAACTGAGAAATCAATTTGAAAGAAAGTGAATTATCAGTGGGGATTTGGAAACGTTAAAGTTCCATCTAATGACTAATGCTTTAACAAGGTTTTTCAACTCGAGATGAAATCATGTTATATACAAAGATTCCTTAAGTTTGAGAAAATTAGGTAATCCAATATCTAAGAAGGTCGAAAAACATTTTGATAGGTCTTCTATTGTGATAATCTATTGTTCCTACATGTCACGAGAATCTTAGGTCACGACTAATGCAAATTAGGTGTCAAGACACATAGTGAACAAACTCAGGTGTTTCCATATCGTAATTTGAAACATTGAAATCTTTGTTGTGAGTTACTAAAACAAAGTGAGCAGTAAAGATAGTTGAATTACAAAAACCCTCCGATACAACCGGAAACCTTCGATCAATAAGTTATTAATAGTCATATAACTTGGTTAACATAGTATTCTCTGTGGTATTTAACCCCAACCTAGTTAGGTTCTATATTTGACAATGACCGCTTACACTTTCATAAAAAAGTTATAATTTGGACGTATCAAATTTTGGCACCATTGCCGGGGACTATGGTTGTCAATTAAATTTGTGATTGTTAATTGACCTTTGGTCAAGTTTCCAAATTTTATTTTTATTTTTTGTTTTTGTTATTTATAGGATAATTGTTGTGTATGCCAAGTACAAGGAGGTCGGGAGAACCATTATTACCCTTTCACCCAGAACCTCATCTTATTGGAAGAATGGCTGATCAACAAGAAGCAGATAGACTATCCAGCTTGGATAGAGCTCAACTGAATCAACAGAATGATGGCCAACCAGCGTGTCATCCTAATCCAGATGATGAGGACCTGGGAGACGATGATTTGTTAAATCCTGCTAACCAAAGGAGTGCAGAGAATACGAATGAACCCTTGAACCATAATGTGAATATAAATCGCCCTTTCATAGTGAGGCAAGATCGTCAACCTGTGCAATTTGATCTTAAGGAGGATGAGGACAATATATATGGAGCAAGTGAAACTGGAGCTGTTATTCCTCCACCATTAGCACCTGGAGTTATGTTCAACATCACAAGCACCATGATTCAACTACTTCATCTAAAGGGTCTATTCAGTGGACTTCTGGGTGATGATCTGAATATGCACTTAAGGAAATTTATCACTATTTTCAAGTCTTTTAATAACCCAGGAGTAGGGCAGAATGCTATCCGTCTGTGCCTATTCTCATTGTCTCTATCTGGGGAGTCAACACTTTGGCTTAATGGGTTAACTCCTGATTCTATAACAAACTGGAGGAAATTGAAAGGAGCTTTACTAGAAAGGTTTTTTCTGCCATCCAGGATATTACAATTAAGGGATGAGATTAGGAACTTCAGGCAGCTTCCGACTGAGGCTCTTTATGAGATATGGGAGAGGTTCAAGAAGAAGTTAATGCAGTGTCCCAATCACAAAATAACTATCATACATTTGATGGAGACTCTGTACAGAGCCTTGAATTCTATCACAAAACCAGTTGTGGATAATGCTGCAGGTGGAGCATTTATGGATCTTACTTTTTCGTAGGCTTCCAAAATACTTGATAGGGTTACTAAGCAGAGTAGAGCTTGGCATACTAGGGATTCTGAGGTAGCAAGCTCTACTATGTCTAGCAGTATTTCTGTGAAGCAATGCCGGAAAGAAGAAGAGAGTGACCATGATATGGCACACATGAAGACCCAGATGGATTTGTTTACTAAGCATTTGTTAACCAAGAAAACTGAAAAGGTAAAAGAAGTGGGGTCACAAAGTAGAGCTAAATTCGATTCTGAGGAGGAGGCTAATTATTTGAACAACCAGGGGGGTTTTGAGGGAATAGCCAAGGGAATCAAGGTCAGAACTATTACGACAAAGCTGGTTACAAAGATAGGGATCAAAGAAGATGGAAGAATAAGAATGACAAGAGTGGACTGTATGTACCTCATGGAAGTCGTGATAAAGCTGCTACCAGTTCAGGTAAGATATCCATGGAGGACATGATGGAGAATCTATTGAAAGGGTTTGAAGCGACCATGCCGGTATGACAATGATAAAGAGTGATCTATCTTCTATGATTTAGTTGGTAGATTCATATTCAACCTCTATAAAATAGTTGGAGCAGCAAATGAACCAATTTTCAGTGTCATTCTACCAAAGAAAGAATGGTTCTTTATCGAGTGACATGGTGCAAAATCCTCGGAACGATGGCTCTTGCATAGAAGTTACCACTCGGAGTGGTAAAGTATTAACGGGCCCTTCTATAGGCAAAGTTGTGATAGATGATATGGTTGAAAAATTTAGGGAAGATGAAGAAAATTGTACAGTGGAGTCTAAGAAGTTGGATGGTAATGACATTCTATCTAACCATTAGCAGGTTGATGAGTTCGAGAAAAAAAAAAGAGAAGGAGACAGTGGTTACCACTCTCCTAAAACCACCGCCTCCCTTCCCTCATCGATTAAAAAAGAAGGCTGATGACACAAAGTTTAGCAAATTCATGGTGATGCTAAAGCATCTGGCAATGAATGTACGTTTAGTGAAGGCACTAGAGCAGATGCCTGGATAAGCTAAGTTTATAAAGGACCTTGTGACAAAGAAGAGAACAGTGAGCTATGAACCGATGGATAATCTTTACCATTGTGGCTCTATTTCAACAATATCATTGGTGCAAAAAAAAGAAAACTTGGGAGCATTCACCATCCCTTTCACTATTGGGTTGGTTGATTTTGCTAAGGCTTTGTATGATTTCGTAGAAAGTATTAACTTGATGCCACTTTCTATTTATAAGAAGTTGGGTTTGGGGGATCCTACACCCATAAATATACGATTAGTGATGGTAGATAGGTCAGTGAAGCGGTCAGTGGGGATATTGTATGATGTGTTAGTAAAGGTGGCCAGGTTTATATTTCCTACTGATTTTATTATTCTGGATTGTGTGGTAGATTATGAGGTACCCATGATCTTGGGTAGGCCTTTCCTCATAACCGAAAGTGTTCTTATTGATTTGCGGGCTAATGAGCTCATGTTCAAACTTAATGATGAGGTAGTTCAGTTTGATCTGTGCCAGTCTATGAAGCAGCACAAAAAGATGAGTGTGTTCTCCATTATTGATATGTATTATGAGGATGAGCGAGAGGTGCCGATAGAGGAGAAATTTGTTGTTAAAACTCTAGCTGCGGTTTTGGTAAACTTTGATAGCGAAGGCATTAAAGAGTATGAGGAGACCGTATGTGCCCTGACGGGAATGGGATCATATTCACATGCTCCTAAGAAGTTAGATTTGAACCTCAAAAATCATCCAACACCACCAGCTAAGCCATCTATTGGAAAAGCCACAGGTGTTGGAGCTAAAGGAGTTGTCCGTCCATCTACGGTATGTGTTTCTAGGTAGTGGAAACACTTTACCTATGATTATTGCAACAGATTTAGATGAGCAGTAGGCTGAGGCACTTATCTCTGTGCTTTGGAGGTACAAAAGGGCAATAGGTTGGACTAATACTGATATTATTGGTATTCCTCCGGGCATTTGCACTCACAAAATTCAGCTTGAGGAAGATTGCACACCAACCATTGTGACCAACGCTGACTTAACCTACCAATGCAAGAAGTCGTTAAGAAGGAGATCATTAAATGGATTAATGTAGGAGTTTTATATCCTATCTCTGATAGTAAATGGGTAAGCCCAGTCCAATACCTGCCTAAGAAAGAAGGCATGACTGAAGTGGCAAATGAGAAAAATTAGTTGATTCCACTCAGGCTTGTGATTGGGTGGTGAGTTTGCATGGACTATCATAAGCTAAACTTATGGACTTTGAAGGACCACTTCCCTATGCCTTTTATGGATCAAATACTTGATCGGTGGGTAGGAAGAGGTTGGTATTGTTTCCTGGATGGGTATTCGGGCTATAATAAAATTTTATCTCCCCAGAGGATCAGGAAAAGATGGCATTCACTTGCCCGTATGGTACTTTTTATTTCAAGCAGATTCCATTTGGTATTTTTAATGCACCCTCTACCTTTCAACGGTGTATGATGTCAATCTTTTCCGATATAGTGGAAGACACCTTGGAGGTGTTTATGGATGACTTCTCGATGGTAGGTAAACCTGAGTAGAGCATTGCAGCGGTGCGAGTAATTCAATCTCATGCTTAATTGGGAAAAGTTTCACTTCATGGTGAAGGAGGGAATTGTTCTTGGTGACAAAATTTCAGCCAAGGGAATTGAAATCGACTGGGCAAAGGTCAAGGTTATTGAGAAGCGACCTCCTCCCATTTCAGTAAAAGAAGTTCACAGTTTTCTTGGTTATGCGGGATTTTATTGACGATTTATAAAAGATTTCTCCAAAATTACAAATCCACCTTGCAACCTTTTGGAGAAGGAGGCCAAGTTCACATTTGATGATAATGGTAGGAAGGCATTTGAATGCCTTAAGGAGAAACTAGTTGATGCCCCAATTATTGTTGTGCTACATTGGTCAAATCCGTTCGAAATCATGTATGATGTAAGCAGAGTGGCACTTGGAGCAGTGCGTGGCCAAAAGAAAGAAAAGTTGTTTCATCCCATCTACTATGCAAGCAAGGCATTGAATGGAGCTCAAAAGAATTTCAGTGTTACTGAGCAGGAATTTCTCACGGTTATCTATGCTTTGGAGAAGTTCTAGGCTTACTTGCTAGGAACCAAGGTGGTAGTTCACACAGATCACGCCATCTTAAGATATTTGATGGCAAAGAAGGATGCTAAGCTAAGTTTAATCAGATGGGTACTGCTTCTTCAAGAATTTGACTTTAAAGTCAAAGATCGAAAAGGATGTGAAAATCAAGTTCCAGATCACCTGTCTAGACTTGAAAGAGGGCAAGCAGTCAAGGAGGAGTTCGAGATTGATGATACATTTTCGGATGAGAAAATCCTAGCTACTGTGCTTGAAAGAGTACCTTGGTACGCAGACTTTGCAAATTATATGGTAAGTGAGATCAGCTTGAAAAACCTTTTTTTTTTACCCAAGAAAGAAGTTTCTGCATGATGCTACACTCTACTTTTGGGATGAGCCGTATTTATTTTGGCATTGTGCGGATAACATTATACAGAGGTGTATCCCAGAGGTAGACATGCTGGGTATCCTAGAATCTTGTAATGCTTCCCCAGTCGGGGGTCACTATACAGGTGACCGAACTATAAGGAAAGTGATACAAAGTGGCTATTATTGGCTAACCTTAGTCAAATATGCATATGAGTTTGTGCGGAGATGTGACCAATGCCAGAGACAAGGGCCAATCTCAAAGCACCACGAGATGCCTATAACAAAAATTATGGAAGTGGAGTTGTTTGACGTGTGGGGAATTAACTTCATGAGGCTCTTTGTGAGCTCTTACGGGCTAAAATATATCTTGGTTGCCATCGATTATGTATCTAAATGGGTTGAGGTTGTTACCTTTGATGATAATGAAGGAAAAAAAGTTGTTGCATTCCTTAAAAAGAACATCTTCCTCACTTTGGGGTACCACATACCATCATAAGCGATGGTGGATCAAATTTTTGAAATCGAGTGTTCCGGGATGCCTTGGAAAAATACGGTGTGAAACAACACAAGGTAGTAACTTCATATCACCTACAGACTAGTGGACAAGTGGAGATTTCAAATAGGGAGATAATGGCAATTCTTGCCAAAACGGTGAATGCAAGTAGACAAGATTGGTCTAGAAAGCTTGATGATGCCTTGCGGGTATACAAAACAACTTTTAAGACACCCATCGACATGTCACTGTACCAGTTGGTCTATGGCAAGTCATGCCACTTTCCAATTGAATTGGAACACAAGGCATTGTATGAACTTAAGAGGTTGAACCTAAATTGGGTTGAAGCAGCAGGTTTGAGGTTAGACCAACTGAATAAGATGGATGAGTTACACCTTGGTGCATATGAAAGGCCAAATTTGTATAAGGAAAAGATGAAAAAGTACCATGATAGAAGAATCGAGAAACGGAAGTTTTGAGTTGGTTATTGGATACTTTTTTTCAACTCTAGATTCAAGCTCTTTTCGGGCAAGCTGAAATCCAAATGATCGGTACCATTCAAAGTAAGTCAGGTCTTTTCATCAGGCGTAGTGGAACTTGAAGGTAAGGATGGAGGGATATTCAAGGTTAATGGGAAAAGGATTAAAAGTTATATTGTCCCAATGGATGATTAGAAGTTGTTGTCTATGGTGTATCTCAACAAAGTCTGAGTAATCGAGATAATCGAGTCTTGTCGCAACAGTAAATCAGGCGCTATTGGGAGGCAACCCAATATTGTGTGTTGTAAGTTATTTTTTAAATTCTAAAGCTTTATTTTACATAATGACTTATTTAGATATGAAGGGATAAGGGTAAAATCAATATTGTAGATGGATTGGAACTGACGACCTAAGGTGATGGGTTATCAGTGAGTTGATGACCTATCACTTGAAGTCGTCAGCTCAAGCAAAATTAAGCACTATTCTGGATAAAGGTGATGACCAGGTATTATAGGCTATCACATATGTGATGGGCCATCACACTTGGTCATCAGATGAAGCACGATTGAGCACCATTCTGGATAAAGGTGATGACCAAGTCTGATAGGCTATCACCCATGTAATGGGCCATCACACCTGGTCATCAGAAGATCCACAACTTGGCAATATTCTGCCTAAAAGTGACGATAATATGTGATGGGCTATCAATAATGTGATAATCCATCACATAATTATTCAGCCCAGGTAAGTATTCTGACCTGAATCCAAATCCATGACCCAGTCCAATCCCCTTTAACTTTTCTAATTCTGATTAAGAAAATTTTACCATCTTTATTTTTGGTACATCCTAATTTGTATTAATTAGTATTAATGAGTTTTAATTAGTTTTAATTATGTTCTAATATTTCAAAAACAAATTAGAAAACCAATAAGGCAATTTCATCAGTAGAGTCCTTTTGTATTTCCCATCCTTTCCACTTTTAAATTCTCATAACACTTGTTTTCTCTCTTCATCTTCCCAAAAACAAGTTCATAAATGCCATTTTATTCTCCTCCATTCTAATAACCCCTTGAAATTACTAAAGCACTGTGATTGATACAAACCTGTTGGTCTCTAAGCAAGTCAAAATACTATTAAGCGTGAAGTTGTAACTGAGTCTCCTGAAAAGTATGTTTCAAAAGCTCATCTCTTTTGCCTTGGTAAGTGATTGAAAATTGCATAAAATCAAAGTTTGTAAGGTTTGTTAAGTGTTCATGAACAAGTTCAAGTGACACAAAGTAATTTGGCTACCCAAACCAATTAAAGCTTGTTCATGTGTAATGTTTCACCAAGTTGATAACTCACCATTGTTAGTGAAATTTGTGAGTATTAAACCAAGTAAAACTCCATCACACCTATGTATTGTTCAACATAATTGGGTGAAAGCACTTAATTGGTACCAAAATTTAGGGTTAACTGATTGGGATTTGGACAAGTTTTAAATGATAGCCTAAAAATCTAATTGAAAGAGGTCATAAAAATGAATTTGGGCTGATCAAAAAGTTGATAAGTCATCAACCAAGTGATGACTTATCAGACTAGGTCATCAACCAAGTGATGATTTATCAGACTAGGTCATCAAGTAAGATGTAAAAGCCTTGAAATACCGTTATAAGCTGATGACATGGCCGATGGGCCATCACCTATGTGATGACTTTTCAGACCATGTCATCACTTGAGTGGGAAAATTATCGCAATCTATTTTAGGGATGAAGACATGGCCGATAGGCCATCACTCAAGTGATACCGCATTATACCATGTCATCACTTATACTCTGAAGTGAAATGTTATTGCTTAGATCTAATGACAAGGTTGATAGGCCATCAATAAAGTGACACCTTATCAATTCATGTCGTCACTCTCATGTACCCCAACTGTATTGCAATGAAATGGTTTCATTAATTCTTTATGTGTGTTTCACTTTGAATGTACACTAAATTTTTTCCTTTGATGTAGATAATACAATGCCAGCAAAGAAAGCAAGAAAGAGGGCATCCAAGAGTACCTTAACTCAGAAACTGGTCAAGTCAGATTGTGAGGAGGATATAGCGCAACTGGAAAGAAGCTGTACACGGTAAAGTTTGAAGATAATAGAACCACCTCCTCAACCTGAGGATAGGGTAGTTGAATTATAGGGTTCTAAAGAAGAAAAGTCTTCTGATGATTAGTCTTCTACAAATCAAGCTTCCTCTGAATAACAAGCTCCGAAATAACCCAGTGTAGAAGTTCAAATTAGGGGGTTGTTATCAAAAGAAAGAACCCAGGCATTAGAGATAGTGCAAGGTAGCAGGTTAAAGGGGCCTCAAGTATTTATCAGGATGAGCTTACTTCTATAGGCAGAAGGACCATCAAGAGGCTAATATGTAAGGAGGTGAAGATAATTACATAGGGGTTGAACAACTACCCTTAGCTGGAGCAAAAATTCAGGAACTATGACCTTTTATGGACTTTCAAAGTAGGCAATGCATATAATCCAACATTAGTAAGGGAATTTTATGCAAATTATGCTGCTACACTGGAAAGCATGTGTAAGAAAGAGAAAAAATCCATGGATAAAGATAGCAAAAATGAAATACCGGTACGGGGTATGATGATGGACATATCCGAGCATACAATCAACAAGTTTCTTCATGGTTTAGACTTCATACCCTCAGTCACATCACCTAAGTTTTTCTACAAGATATCAAATAGAGCAAGAAAATGCCCTTGGTTAGCACAACTTATAGCAGATGGAGAACCCGAATGGTTGTATATTCCAAGTGCAAGAATTTTCAAGGCTTCACTCACTTCTGAAGCGAAATTTTAGTAGGGAGTGGTTAGATGTAGACTAATGCTAACAGCTGCAGATAATATTTTGGGTGAAGATAGGGCAGTACTCATGGCAAGTCTTTTGTCTAACTTTTCATTGAACTTTGGGGAGATAATTACTGAGGAGATGAGGATACGGGTGACACAGCTCAATGCTGCATACCTATTTCCTTATCTGATTATGAGGTTATGTAATTTCCAGGTGTAGATAGAGAGGTCTATACAAAGAATATGCACAACCCATTAAGTTTGATGAGCCTAAGCCCATGCTAGTTCTGGATAAGGAAGCAGAAGTAGAAACTGACATAATTTTATTAGAGGAAGTCCAAACAATGGCTACATCCACGGGGTCCATGCGGCATGCACAGTCATCAATGCCTGAGTCTGCTTAGGCTGGTTCTTCTGCAGGTAATATTGATATTTGTGAAAGAGAATAGATCCCTGTCCCTGCTGCAGCAATGTTGGAGTATGCATTAATGACCGAGAACTTCAAAAAGATAGTCCAGTAAGGGAATTAGTTTAAAGATCAATTGAAGTTGTTTGTGAGTCAGTTTGAATCAACTGTGGACAAAAGAATCCAAGAAGCCACTGCTCCCTTCTTAACTCTACATTCCCGTGTTGATGACATGGAGCGTCGAGTTAATGAAAGGTTAAGAGAGATGTTAGTTCCTGACCTTGCAGTCTTCCAGGCAACCTTAGAAAAGGTAAAAGCTGATATTAGGGCATTGCAAAGCCAACAGATTGGGATGCCTTCAAATCCTATGGCTGAAGAATCAGAGGAGGAAGCCTCGTTGATTGAAATCACTAGGAAACTAGTGGAGAAAAAGAAGGAAAAAACAGACAAAAAAGACAAGGACAAATGAATAAAAAGTGAAAGTAATGAAGAAAGAAAGGCTGAGAGAAGAGATGAGAGGAGGGAAGGTAAAAAAAAAAGAAAGAAGTTTTTAAAGAGTTAAAAATGAAAGGCAAACCCTTCAAGAAAGCGCTGAGAGCTAAAGCTGTGGGATCCTCGGCTAGTGGGCCTCCACTGACTGTTGGAGAGACTATTGGGGAGTTTTTCACTCTGCCAATGTATGTTGTAGATACATCTGCCCATCTGGATTATACTGATAAGACTAAAACCGCTGATGATGCAGCAGCATAGTCAACAATTCATGATTTATGCACTTAAGGCACAGCAGGTATCTCTTCATCTTTGTTATTTAGTTTCATATTATGCATTGAGGACAATGCGTGTTCTTATTTATGGGGGTGGGGGTACTTGTAACCTCAAGGGTGTATTGTATGTGTTCTATACCCTTGAATGCTACTTAGTGAACTGACATATTTAGGTTTATTGCTTTTGTTTTGTGTATTATGTTTGCATAAAAAGTAACAAGTAACTGAGTAGCAAGAGAAGTGTTCGATTTTGAGTCAATCATTGTAAAAATGTAAAAATATTGTACCCATCAAATTTTTTGTATGTGGGATGGATTGCTGGGTGCTTAAGAACCATTTATGTTCTATGAAAGTATGCAACATCTCCTACTTGGTCTAGAGTTTTTTATTGAGTATTTGGTGAGTTCTGCACTATTCCATGCTGTGAGAGAGTGAGTTCTTTGTTGATAATATGTTCTGATTGTATGCATGCATCTAGAACTTGCCTAAAGCATTCTGTTAGGGTCTCAAGTAGTTAGCTGAGAAGTGATCATAGGCCATCTTTCATTAGTGAACCATTCATCCAAGACAAGTAACCTTTAGGAACATAATTATATTTCCATTTGATCCCTTTTTGAGCAAACATAATATCTTCTTTGTTTTGACGAGCACTTTTTTAGCCAATTCCCTTTAGTCACATTGTACTTTAACTTAGGCAAATCACCTAAGTTGAAGGTGGATACAATGGAAGAGTTAATGATTGAAAGATGAAAAAGATGTTGTGAATGTTGATATAAATTTGAAAAAATAATTATTGTGGCTGCTGGGATTGCTAAAAATGATATGAAAGTTAGCCAAGAGTCGAATGTGAAAAAGTAAGTGATTGTAGACAATTTTTTTAAGTGAAAAAAGAGAGACTAAGTCATCAATCATAAATCGACCTCCCCAACACCCAAACTTTCTTTACAAACTGAGAAAGCCCTATAGTGATCTTAATCTAACTACTAGATAAACCGAGCAGAATGGTGAAGGAAAACTTATGGCATTGTAGGTGCACAATTTGAATTTTTGTTCTAAGAGTGAGCACTCTAATGTATGGTTCCTATGAATACAATGAAATATTTAAAGTCAGGAATTTTTTTCTTCTATGTGAGGGCATGTGAATAGTTGCGGAACATGCTAAACATTTGATTGAATACTCTAAGTTTGAGTAGTGTTTCATGTATATAAACTTTGAAGATAGTATGGAATCTTGATGTGTTTGGAAGGAAAAGATCACACTTAGTTCTTAGGTCTACAAAATGAAGGAAGCAAATGCTACTAGTTACATTGTTATTGTGATTGTATGCATAATACAGTATTAGTTGCTTGAGGACAACCAAGTATTTTAAGTTGAGGGTGTTGATGTGATAGCTTTGTATTAGCACATTTAAGGCTTTTAACTCAGAATAATTGTAAGTTCTTAAGCAACTATTGTCATTTTTTATTATTTTTCATGTGACATTGCAGGTAAGTTGAGATGCATGGAAACCTCTAATAATTACGTCAAGAAGAACAAATTTTTATTGAAGTAAATAGAAAGATTATAGTTGACGACCTTCCTGATAGGTCATCAACTATCTGATAAGCTATCACAGTTGGTCATCATATGAATTTAGTGAGCAATAATTGGAGCTAATAGTTGACGGCCTGGTCTGATGGGTCGTCAACTACATGATAGGCCATCACACATGGGCATCGGCTGTAGATAGACAACAAGAACTAGAGAAAATAGTTGATGACCTGGTCCTATGAGTCGTCAACTACGTGGTAGGCCATCAGATACAGGCATCAGTTAAGAGGCAGAAAACCTGGAGGTTTAATTTCAAATAAGAAAATATCTGAGTTATATATAGCAAAATTTTAGGTTTCCGTAGGTAACTTGAAACTTACGCAAAACATCAGCTCTTTTATTTTCTTGGAGATTTTTCAAATTAATTTTTTGGGGGGGATTATTATTTTGGTTTTGGAATCCTTGTTTTGGATTGGAAGAAAGAACAATCTTCGATTCTTATTGTTTATAAGTTAATTCCTTCTTAATGTTAAATTTAGTATATTTTGTCTTCTTCTATATCATGAGGAACTAATTCCCTTATCCTAAGTTGTGGGGTCTATGGGCTTTGTCTAATGATTTTGTTAGTCGATTAAGATTCAAAGGACTGTAGGAACATCTTGATAATTCTTCTGTTATGCATGTTATCTGTTGGTTGCAAACAATAGATTGTACCTTTTGATATGTTTGCTTGAACTGAGAAATCAATTTAAAAGGAAGTGAATTATCAACGGGGATTTGGAAACGTTAAAGTTCCATCTAATGACTAACGCTTTAAAATGGTTTTTCAATTCGAAATGAAATCATGTTATATACAAAGATTCCCTAAGTTTGAGAAAATTAGGTAATCCAATATCTAAGAAGGTCGAAAGACATTTAGATAGATCTTCTATTGTGATAATCTATTGTTCCTACATGTCACTAGAATCTTAGGTCACGACTAATGCAAATTGAGTGTCAATACTCATAGTGAACATAACTTAGGTTTTTTCATATCATAATTCGAAACATTGAAATATCTATTGTGAGTTACTAAAACAAAGTGAGTAGTAAAGATTGTTGAATTACAAAAAACCCCCCCGTAACACCGAAAACCTTTGATCAATAAGTTATTAATAGTCATATAACTTGGTTAACACAGTATTCCCTGTGGGATTCGACCCCAACCTAGTTGGGTTCTATATTTGACGATGACCGCTTACACTTTCATAAGAAAGTTGTAATTTGAATGTATCACAGAACGACATGATGGGATTCAAAACTCAAGCAATGGCCATTAATCCTTTACCGTGACGTGGTGACATACTTGAGGAGATTTTTGGACTTTTGGTTTCTCGCCTTTTCCTTCTTTAATTTCTTCCCAAGCCATGTTCCAATGCCTTCATTGCTCCCTTCATCATTACATATTGTTAATGCATCCAATCATATTAAATTCCATCACAATCTAGTCATTCATACACTAATTATGTCCATTATATAAGGAACGCAATTAAAGCTCAATTATAATCAAAATAATATATTTTAGCTCTCAGAACAAGTCCAAATATGGGTGAATGTTGGTGATTGGATATATAAATACGCACAAGATCACCACCCCACACTTAAAACCTTTTTTGTCCTCAAAAAATTTTAAGCATCATAATACCCAATTAAGATTAACATCACAACCTAGGCGAAAAGCTTGTGTCGGGCACTTACAATTCTAACAATGACTTTTCAGTTCAAAACATGTCAAAATACTTTGATTCACATGAGACAATTCTTTTCAAACCTCATTATCTCAACAGTGACATCCTATTGTTGGCAAACTTAATCAAATCACTCAATCTAACGACACAAAAAGTAATTCGGACTTTCATCTGCATGCACCCTCACAACAAAAAAGTTTCCCCATACCACTCACAATTTTTCAATGTATAAAATGAGGAGAATATCGGAATTAAATCACTAACTCTCAACAAAGAATTCATACATGATAAATAATGACCCATAAGCTATCCCTTAGTGTACTACTCCACTAACAGTTGGATGTTAGGATGAAGGATCAACTAGGTCTTTTATGGTTGCAATGTAAGCTAAGGGACGGGTAAGAACTATTTAGGAAATAGTGACTAATCTCCCTAAGCACTTTAATACTTTGCATTATACAATTAAGATCATTCTTTCTCAACCCAACTTTACCTTTTCTACCTTCACAACCATTTGTTTCACCCTAATTTTACTAAGCATAATAACATACACTATGGTGGGAGTATTTTTCTTTTACATCAAGATTTAGTTTTCAGCCCTTCTCTACACCCTTTTAATGCTACGCACCCCTATGATAGCCACCCTCAACTAAATTTATTTGCCTTGTTTGAGGTGTACAATACCTGAAGCAGAGTAGGTCCAAAATAGGTTCATTGTAACAAAACCGATCTACAAAAACTGAAATTTCTTTCAAATTTCTATAACTCCCAACCATCACAATTAAACACACAAATAACTATTTCTTTAGGGCTTCACTTTCACCTTTTTCCTTCTTCAATTTCACACTTCCTACTCATTTAATCATTTATACTAAAGCGCTTAGGATCTTTGGATTAAATAAAGGTCTATCAAAGAAAAGATTAGGCTACATATGAGGCTACCAAAGAAATCCGGCTATAGGCTCAACGGGGCTAACTAGGGATATTCATAAGGGTAGATGAATGAAATCTAAAAAATTTGGCTAGCAAAAAAATGCCTACATCATTTCCTACATCCAATACCCTTTATTTCACTTTGTAAACACACCAGACAACTTCTAGACATTCCTATACATGTAGAATACAAACAACCACTCACACTCACGGTGCATGCTAGGAATCAAATCATATCCTTACGGTTCTCAATCTTGTTCTTTGTCAAATTCAAATTTAAGCCAACAAACTATATTTCACTTATTGAGAATTAGCATCTAAAATTAACTCATTTTTTCTTTTGTCTTAAAATAATTTCGTTCAAAGTTACTGTAAAAATGGCCCAACACAAAGCACTTCTCAACAGTCGTGATAGGGTTCTTATCAATTCTCAGCTTCTAAAGACTAAATCCCCTTTAGACAGTCGTCATCCATCTATCATAGGGGAGGGAAACTATTTATGATAATTTATTTTGCATCACCCTAACGGGGAAAATGCACATATTTCCTTGAGGTTAACAACAATAACAACCACAATAAACTAAAAGAAAATTATTACTACATCATTACTTACTATTACAGACATATTGTTCCTAATAGTTAGAAATGGTTATGTTCAACATCGAAACAGAAAAATAAAAATTAAAACATCCCAAAAACAGAAATAAAAATTGTCCAACAAAATAACAAGATAAAGAACAGAAGATGCTAGACACAACCGCCCCACACTTAAATGAAGCATTGTCCCAGTGCTACAAATAAGCTGAAATAGTGAGACGGAAAAATACTCCCTATTTAGGCCTCAGCCATCATTTATGTCATCCGCATTATCACCGTCATTATCCTCCTCTTCATCATCATATGCATCACCTTCATCAGGCTTCTTATCATCATCTAACTTAATATCTGAGTCACACTATTGTCGCTCCTTATTTATCGACACATCATCATCAATCGGCTCCACAAAATCTTTCCCTATCCTCAGTAGTGTCCTGGCATGATGGCCCAAGAGGTAATCCAGCTTCACAACACAAATCTCTTAGTTGGTAGCTACCCTTCCCCCAACCTACAGCTGCAATATCTGTAATCCATACATTCTAGCAGTGATTTCATCAGTTTGAGCTTAACTCTCAGACATAGTAAGGATCGGGCCCTAATCCCCAGTTGTGCTCCTAGATGTAGTGACATCAATAAGGTGAGAATCCACCACTGGTTTGTAGTCTAAATCCTCCTCCTCCACTCGGTGCCTCCTCAAAACCTAAGTAAACAAACCTCCAAAGTCATATCTGTGCCTCTCAAGTAGCACACCTTCTTTATAGCAGAAAATATCACCCGACCTACATTAATGCCAATAGCATTACATGTGAGACCATAAATTAAGCATACCCGATCATGTGTAACTTTTGTCATATGTTTACCTTGAATAAAGCAATGGTAAATAATTCGTCCCCACATACATACCTCCTTCTTCATTTGTGCATATAAAAAAGAGGAATAAATACTCGTGCCTCACTGTCTTGTCCACCTCATAGCTGAAAGAGTACCAGACAATAAGTATTTGATATGAGCACATGTAGGAGTGACAATCAGCTACCCCAACTAGTTTGCATGAACTTCAGGAACTCCCAATAAATTATTTATGTCTGTAGCTATAAATCTGACCACTTTATCACAAACCTTCACCTCATGATCTGGGTCCCGGGGGTCCTAGTTAGGATAAAATTCATAAACAAGGTGAAAACTATATTCAGTAGGTTGATAAAATACAAAGGTCATGTTCAACTGCTCCAGTCGCTGAACCATGCTAGGGTATTCCAGTTATAGGCTCCCCCTATCAATAAACACCTCAGGTATGTATTATGTGTCGAGGTGTTTGGAATTCCATTTCTTTACTGCTTGTCTGACTACCTTAAATCCAAATCTCCTTAACTAACTATGCCGGATGGGTGGAGAACATGGCACCCTATCAATTTGCCTTTCTGTTACCTGTTTTGTTTCCTAACTAGCTCAGAAGTACCAGCCTTTCCCTTGCCTTTCAGTTGTCTCTGATCCATAGTACCTGCCAGTAAGTAAGTAAGTTAACAGTGATGGGCTAGCCTAAACTAACATATAAGAATAGGTAATTAGAATTCCCCTATTCAATACAGTTTTCCAAATACAGCTGTACCAAAACAATTCATGAGCATATTATGTCATTAGCTAAATCAATCAAAACTTACATTGACTTGTAATAATGCCCAACTTGACATATTTACCCACATTACAAACATAATGACCCTCACGGAATCAATTCAAGTACAACCAACAACTATCCATAATTATGGCCCTCATCGGGTTACATCAAATAAAAGCAAAGTGGACACAATTACAAACAGCTCCCAAATATGCACAGAAATTAACATTAATCATAATCAAAAATAAAAGTCGACAAGCATGGTGTACAAGTTTCATAGGCATTACTCAATTATGCACATTCAACCTAATTCCATACCTTATTACAACTTCATACACATTTTTTCAATGGGAATTTAGAAATTATACTACTCAAGTACACCTTAGGTTCATTCCACACTTAATCACTTTGGTAAGGTTTGCATCATCACCAAGCAAGGTACTTAAACTTCCCTTCTTAGTAGTACCAACCCCCATACTAAACAAGTTCAACCAGCCAGTATATCAATAAAAGTTAAAATTAGTCTAGAAAGATTGCTAAGTGAGGGTAAATGTAACGACCCAAAATCGTCTCCCGGGATGTCATGCAATGCTAAAGGCTACAAGTAGCCCCAAGCTAACCCTCAGAGTTAGTTTCTACCAATAACACTCAATTCAAGATGAAATAGAATCAACACTAGCATCGTCATATCACATGAAAGGAAATACGGAAAAGATACTTGGTTCATATGACCATAATATAGAGAAATCTCAAAAAAACCACAATACTGAACACTCAACACATCACAAGTCTGATACTTGTCTGAAAAATCCTCTACTAATCGGAATCTAGAGAGTCATTGGGACAGGTCCCCAACTGACTCGAAATGAACTGAAGATAAAATATAATCTCTCAAATATAGAAAATATCTAAAGATCTATCTTCAAACCATGAGGACTCACCACTATAGAAAACATAGGCAAGGTACTCGGAGAATCACGGGTGAGGCTGGGACTGAGCACTTGAACCTACATTATAAGACAATGTAGCACATAGACATGTATGTGAATCAATACTTTAGAATGTACTGAGTATGCGGGAGTGAATGCATATGTATAAAAATAGTACCGATCTTCTTCAATCAAATCACGTATGCAATATGAGACGACTCACATGGCTTCAACAAGTATAAAATATAAAGATCATAAATTATGTAGAATGAGGCATGAAACACAAATCCTGTGAGTCGTCGTTCTTTAACATAAAAACCAGAAATATTCTCTTATTCTCAATACCCAAAGGCTAAAGAACTTTGAACAATACTTTCAACTCATTCATATGTCTCATAGAGGGTAAAACCTTTTCAATGCTCAATATTTCATAATTATTTAGAACTCATATACTAGGAATTTAGAATCATATGACTTGGAAACATATTTGAAAGCATTTCATTCACTTTAGGAAAATAACTTATCTCAAAGCTTTAGGAAAAGTACAATATCAAGGGAAGATACTTTCATTTAGGGAAATAACCCACCTTAAGGAAGCACTTTAATTATGGAACAACTTTGCAATTCCACCATTTAGGAAAGTAAGGAAGGGAAAATAAGTATCAAATTTTAAAGTTTAAAATGGTAAGGGAGGTTCTCGTAATGACATAAAACATGCAAGCTACATGGAGTTCAATATTTTATCCTCCTAAGGAGGAGACCCCACATTGGGGAGGAGCGTTATACTCTTGCCAGGAAGTATAACCTAGGTCTAGTGATCACTAAACAAAACTCGACCTCGAGCCCAATATCAACTCGGCCTTAGGCCCAATAATAAACTCGGCCTCAGGCCCAACCTATGGTGGTACATAGTATTGGGGTAAGAAACCATAGTAACTAACCTACTCGGTGCTAAATACTACTCCCTTTAGATTATCTGTGCTCATCTCATAAAAATCCACTTTTAGAATAATCTCATGGTTCACCACGAACCCAATAATCAAATCTATAATCTCAAGTAGAGAAGTGGATTTCAAAGCTTTCAGACCATTAGGTCAATTCATTTCTCAATCATCTCAAAATACTCAAATCATGGGTGTTTATAGCACAAGAGTTCAGAATTTCACAACTCACAAATAGAGCTTAGTAACCCATAGTTCAATCTCAAGTTAAAGCTTATCAAAAAGCATAATATATAGCACATAGATTCATAAATTATGTAGAAATCTGGGAATTTCAAAAATAAATCTCAATATAGTCAATATCTCAAAATTGCAAATATTAGCTTCTCAAGGAGTAAAATCATGGGGTTTATACCCATCTGTAAATTCTCAATAAAATATACCAAAATCATACTATTTGACTCTTAATTCATGGGAAATATCAAGATAATGCATTCAATAATAATGGGTGAAAAACCCCAATTCAAATTCATGTAAAAACCTCATAGATTTCAGGAAATTCATGATGTAAATAAGCCTTTTGAGTAGAAGGGTGAAAGGATTACCTTTGTTCAAAACCCCACATACCTTGAATTAGAAGCTTTGGATGAACTCTCGCTTTTAGATCCTATTCGTACTCTTGAATAAGGGTTCTTGAGACCCTTGACATGGGAACCTTGAATCTTAACTCAATTTAGAAAATTCATGGTGGATTCTTGAGATTCTTGAAAGAGGTTTTTTGATACTTAGGATTTTTGTTGAGAGAAAACTTGAGAAAAACTTCATAGGATGCTTGCAAATGACTTTGATTTAGTGTTTGCACAGTTTAAAAGGTTTGGAAAAAGTACAAAATGCCCCTTTTAACATCTAGACAAAGCTGAAAAAATTGAACTGGGAACCCGATTTAAGGGGTCACCGCAACGCGCCACTTATCGGGATGGCTCACTGTAAATTGATAATTGGTAATATGGGAGTCACCACGATGTGGAGCCATCACATTTTCCTACTGGTTGAGACCTGGAACCTCAGTGCGATACACTAATATCGCAGAATTCCACTAGAATTTGACAATTGTCAAATCAACCCTCTCCACGACGCGCCAAGCACTAAAATGACATAATTTTACGACTTGGTCTTAAATTAGCCATAACTTCTTACCCGGATATCGGATTTGGGTGAATCTTATATCGACAAAAAGCTTATCAAATTTCCCACATTATAAAAAATTAAAATTAGGGAAATTCTATATGTTTAACATGATACTCACTTAGGAGTCACTCCTAAATTTTTTAGGGCCAGAATTACGCTACATTCAACATGCTCTAAGGCTTAAACTATGAGGGAACTTTGTGGGGTCTTACAGTACATAACCTTTAGTCAATATAGTCACAACATACATATTTAATTAAAATACAATACCACTATGAGTTGAATCACATATATACATACATATTTCATAGCATAATTCACTTCCGCATTCGTTCACAACATCATTACTCACCCTAACTCCTACTCAACAGTTCAGTTCACACCTTATTAATGAAATAAAATGCCTACTTGGCTCATTGACTAATAATTAAACACTATCCATAAGGAGAAATTTAGTGTATGGCATTATAGCTCAAAAGGAATCACACAATCACAACTTACACATGCCAATAAGGATGAATTTCCATCAATTTGAGAGAAATTGAAATTGAAAACTTACCTAAGTTTTCTTAAGTGTGAGAATAGAAAAGTGAAAAAAATAGAGAGAACAAATCTTGTTGGAGGAGTGGGGGAGAGGCGCTAGGGTTTAGAGAGTGAGGGAATTAGAGGGCTTAGTGTATTTATAGAGGGAACCAATGTTTGGGTCCGGTCGAGTTGAGCCCGACAAAAAAATAATTAATTTTTTTTTAATTTAACCCTCATCGAGATGTGGTGTAATCACGGTGAGCCTCTGGAAATTGACAATTATGGTTTGACTACACACCGCGATGCGGTGACACCCTAATTCATAAGTTTAATACATTTTTCAACCCCTTTTCTTACCTAATGTTGTACCTAACTTACACATATCATTTTCTAAACCTGATTGCTTCTTTGGACATTGTATTATCCTTGGTTTCAATTCTCTCATCCCTATATACTAAACAAAATTAATAAAACACTGCAAGAAAAAGTTGGTTACCTCCCACTCTGCGCCTTAGTTTTGGCCGTGGCACGATTTATTAGTTTTGAATTTTTTCTTCTTTTTCTTTTCTAATAGCTAAAAACAGAAAGAAACTATCCTATTACATTATATTCGTGGGTTGCCTCCCACATAGCACCTTAGTTTATGTCATGGCACGACTCAGCTCAGTTTTACTTATCTACAAAGGTGATGGACACACTCTGCTTATCTCTATGATGTGTTCAATATTGCTTCACACATTGTCCATTCACCAAGAACTTTTTAGTCTTTTCTTTGTTCCACAGCTCCACCGCACCATGAGATGTCATACGCACTGCCTCAAAAGGCCCAAACCACTTAGACCATAACCTACTCGAAAATAATTTCAACCTCAAATTGAACAACAACACAAGCTTTCCAGGTTTAAAAAACTCTATCAAGGATATGCTTGTCATGCCATTTCTTGGTCTTCTCTTTGTATAGTTTGGCATTCTCGTAAGCATGGAGATAAAACTTATCAAGTTCAATAAGCTTTAACAATCTCTTCTCACCCGGGACCTTCATATCAAGTTTCAACTTTTAATTGCCCAATAACCTTAATGTTCCAGATCTACAGGCAAATGGAAGGCATTCCCATAGACTAAACAATATGGAAAGGTATCTATGGGCATCTTATAAGCTGTCTTATAAGCCCATAGTGCATCATCTAGCTTTTCATCCCAATCCTTCTGCTGACTATTGATAATCTTCTACAGTATTTGCTTTATCTCCCAATTGGATACCCCTACTTTACCACTTGTTTAGGGATAGTACATAGTGGATACCGTATGACTAACACTATATTTAGCTAAAAGGTTTTTAAACCAAGTGTTAATAAAATGCTACCTCCATCATTGATTGTAACTCTAGGAGTGCCAACCCGGGAGAATATATGCTTCTTCACAAATTTCAATGCCACTCTGGCATCATTAGTAGGAAAAATAATAGCTTCTACCCACTGGCATACGTAGTCAACTACCACTAGGATATACAAGTTGTCATTGAATGTTGGGAATGGTCCCATAAAATCTATCCCCCAAACATTGAATACCCTAGCTTAAATAATGTTGTTTAAGGGCATCTCAAGATTCCTTAAAATTATACCTAACCACTGACATCAATCACACCCCTTCACAAAAGCCATTGCATCTCTAACAATGCTGGCCAAAAAAATCTTGATTGTAATACCTTTTTAGCCATTCATTCACCCCTATTATGGCCATCGTAAGGAGATGAATGGCATTTTTGCAGCACTTATTGAGATTCTTCTTTAGAAATATATCTATGCATAATCCCATATGGGCCCTATTTGAAGAGATAAAGCTCGTCTTATACGTATGTGCGAGAATTATGTCGCAGCTTCTTTCTTTGTTGAATGGTAGCTTCAGGAAGGTAAACCCCACATACTAATAAATTCATAATATCTGCATACCATGGTAACTCACACACATCAAAAGCCAATAATTTCTAATCCAAAAACTTTTCTTGAATGCAAAGTGTATCATCAATAATATGGTCATGGTTCTCTAACCGGGACAAATGGTATGCAACTTGATTCTCTGCTCTTTTTTGATCACACACTTGTAGGTCAAATTCTTGAAGCAATAGAATCTACCTAATCAACTAGGGATTTACATCTTTTTTGTTGAATAAGTACTTGATGAAAGCATGGTCTATGTGAATAATTTCCTTGGTGCCTACCAAGTACGATCTAAATTTTTTGAATGAATAAACTAGTGATAACATCTCTTTATCTGTGACTGTGCAATTCATCGGGAAATTATTCAAGACTTTACTTGCATAATAAAGATAACGAAATACCTTGTTTTTTTTGGTACCCCAAAACTGCTCCAACAGCCACATCACTTGCACACACATTAGCTCAAATGGTAATGCCCAATCTGGAGAAATCAAGATGGGTGCTTCTATCAGTTTCTTCTTTATCTTCTCAAAATCTTCTAAACAAGTAGCCCTAAAATCAAATTTAGATTTTTTTTCCAACAGTTTACACATAGGGCTTGCAATCTTTGAAAAATCTTGAATAAAACGTATGTAGAATCCTACATGCCCAAGAAAACTCCTCACTCCTTTCACTGTTACCAAATATGGAAACTTTTCAATGGATTCAACCTTTTATCCATCCACTTCAACTCCTATACATGACAACTTATGACCAAGGACTATTCCTTCCTTGACCAGAAAGTGACACTTTTCCCAGTTTTGTATAAGATTTGTCTTCTCACAATGAGCTAGGACTCGATATAGATTCTGCAAGCATATATCAAAAGAGTTTCCATAAAAAGAGAAGTCATCCATGAATCCTTCAACCATGTCATATAAAATGTCCATTATGCATCTCTGAAATGTTGCGGGTGTATTGTAGAGGCTAAAACACATGAGTCTAAATGCATATGTGCTATATCGATAAGTAAAGGTGGTTTTTTCTTGATCTTATAGAACAATTGTGATTTGATTATATCCGGAGTAACCATCCAGAAAGAAATAGTGTTCCTATTCTACCAATTTGTCCAACATTTGATCAATGAATGGGATGGGATAATGATCATTTGTAGTTGCTTTATTCAGCTATTGGTAGTCAATGCAGATTCTCCAACCTGTTACTATGCAAATGGGAATCACCTTATTAGCTTTATTGTTCTCCACATTCATCCTACCTTTCTTTGGGATGTAGGGCACAAGGCTAACCCACTTGCTGTTGGAAATAGGGTAGACAATCCCACCATCAAGCCACTTGATGACTTCTTTTCATACCACTTCCTTCATCACCAAATTCAATCTTCATTTTTGTTGTACTCTTGCCTCGTTACCTTCTTCCATTTATATATTATACATACAAAAAGCTGAATTGATCCTTGTGATGTCTGACATCTGTCAGCCAATTGTCTTCTTCCTTTTTTTCAAAATTGTCATTACTTTCCTTACCTACAGATCAGATAAACCTGCATACAAAATAATAGGCTAGGTATCATTATCACCAAGGTAAACATATTTCAAGTGAGGAGGAAGAACCTCAAGCTCTAATTTTAGAGCTTCATCAATTGAAGCTTTAAGCGATGGGCTAATTGGCTTGTTCAATGGCTCAAAAGGTAGCTTTCTTATTTCAATAATTGAAAAATTCATGACTTAAACCAATTCAAGTGCCTCTACATCTCCATAAAGATCATGACCCATCAAAGCCCTCTCTAATGGATCATCTTATAACAACAACCTAAGATCAGAATCAAGGTCTATAATAGGTATGGAAGATAATTCTTTATATATAGCAGGCAATTTTAGTGCCTTATATGCATCAAAAACCTCTATTTTGTCATGCGTTTTCATAGTTATCTTCCCTACTTTTATATCAATAAGTGACTGCCCTGTTACTAGGAATGGGCGTCCCAAAATAAATAGAACAACTGGATCAACTTCAAAGTTAAGAATAACAAAGTCTGCTGGAAAAATCTATGATCCCACTTGCACTAAGACATCTTCAATAATTCCATCCAACTTAGAAAGGGACCTATCAGCCAACTACAAAATAATGTTCGTGGGTTTGGGACTCCCAACACCCATCCTTTGGAACCAAGATGTGGGCATAATATTGATGTTCTCCCCCAAGTCACATAATACACGAGCACTGATATCCTGTCCAATAGTGATCTTTAAAGTAAAACTACCTGGATTGTTAAGCTTTATGGGCAATTTGTTCTATATCTTAGATGTGAACTCCTCAGTAAGTGCAACTTTAGCATACTCTGTCAATCGGTTCTTGATTACCACTATGTCCTTCAGATACTTTGCATATTTTGGAACACTCTATAGAATATCAACAAAAGAAAGATTTACATGAACTTGCTTTAGAAGATCCAAAAACTTCTTGTAACTTCTCTCTTCTTGGTGCTTTTACTGCCTTTGAGGAAAGGGTAAAGGTATAGTATTATTCTCCACTTTAATTTTATCACCTGTAGCTCTTTCTTTGACCTCTTTCTACTCAATCTTTTTAGGATCATCATCAGTAGTTGTGGGACTAACTTTCTCATATACCGCCTTCTTTAACTGTAACCCACTCCTCGGTGTGACTATATTTGGCTGCTTTGGATTTTCCTATGTATTGCTAAGTAAGCCTCCTTGAGGTCTAGTGTTTTCTTCTCCCACAATATGATTGAGTTATAACTCCAAATTCCTAGTAATTAATTGTTGAGTCTTCATATTTGCCTGTTGACTATTTATATCTGCTTCCATATATGCCTGAGAAGCTAGAAGTTGCTTCAACACCTCCTTTATATTACTCATTTGAGTAGTGGTTTGATTATTATGAGCCTACTGTTGATTCTGTTGCATTAGTCCCTTATACTGATTATTGTTCTATGCCTGATTTCCACCCTATGAGAAATTGGGATGATTCCTCCAGTTGGGATTATAGGTATTACCAAAATTCTATTATCACGAACGATTCGTATTCCTCACATAATTAACATAATCTAGATTAACCACACAAGCATCTGCTGCGTGCTCGCTACTTCTCGAAACCTCACACCAAAAATTTACCTCTTAGACTACATTTATTGTTGCTACCAGTTATGCAACCCCCAACTTCATAATGTTGCATTGATTAGTAATTTGATTCTGGAGTAATGCAAGTTGAGCTAATAAGGCAGTGAACTAATATACTTCTAATACACCTGCAACCTTCTTAGGAGCACTCCTTGAGTCAGCATGTTATTCAGGGTTTCTTTGTGAAATCCGATTCAGCAGTGTGTACAATTCATCATAAGTCTTCTCAAGAGCTTGCCCACCAGCTGCTGAATCCATTAGAATCTTGGTATTTGGATCTAACCCCTAAATGAAAGTATGAACAAGAACATCATTAGACTAATTATGGTGAGGGCAATTTCTAAGAATACTGTTAAATTTCTCCCAAGCTTAGTAGAGATTCCCTCCTTTTTTTTTAAACTCATAATCTCACTTCTCAAACATACAGTCTTCCTTGATGGAAAGAATTAAAAAAGGAAATTTTGAGCTATATATTCCTAAGAAGTAATAGAGAGTTATGGTTCGGCATGTAACCAACTCTTCACTTCCCCAATTAAAGAAAAGGGGAAGAGAGTCAATCTGACATAATCAGTATTCACCCTTATAGTAATATAAGTATCACTTATTTCTAGGAAGGTTTGTATGTGTTGCTATAGGTATTCAGTGAAAATATGGCATACTGCCTAGCCAAATTTAGTAATTTCACCATATTCTACTTTAATTCAAATTTACCACCTTGCTCGTGCTTGTGAATATTATTAGTGACATGGTTCGTTAGTGGGATTTCCACCTCATAAATAGGTCTAGTAGCTGCTTGAGCAGGAGCAGCTGGAATAAACAGAGTTGACACATGCCCCGCATTTAGATCAACCATATTTGAATCTCTTTGTTAAGACATTTGAACCTGTTGAATTGGATAATGAGCTCTTCACCTATGTCAAATACCAGTTCTGGTTCCAAAGAAGGCTCTACCAACTCTCTATATCTCGCCAGTCCTATATTCAGCTAAACCTATAAAAATTCAACTACTAAGATTAAGTCGTTAAAACTTAAACTTACTATTAAAAACTAAAAATTTAGTAAATTACTAATTGTACAAGTCCCCGGCAACGGTGCCAAAAACTTTTTGTGTTCAAATGCACAAGCAATTGTATGCAATCTTACAAGTAATATAGTAACTCAGAAAGTCGGATATTGTACCCACGAGGATATTCAACTAGCAATTCAACCAAGGATATGCAACTAGCAATTCAACCAACTTTAGTTTTAGATAAGGAGATATTAAGTATTGTAAAGTATCAAGATGATTTTGAAGTTTTGAATGAAAATGTAAATAAATAAGAATAACAATTTGTGACAATAGAAAAACAAGCGACGGTTGTAAATATTAATGAAGAGAATTCTAGGGTTGAGGCTCTTCTAAAAATCTTACAATTCTTTATCCTTATTGCAGTCCAGTTGGTTATCAGGTTTTTGATTCGCAGGGTTTATAACACGATTATGGTCTCCCAACCTCAAATATTTTACCTACATGAACTTTATAACTTACATCACTGAGAGGGGATGCAATAATTCATTTAGATGTATATGGCTATCTTCCTACAATTGAACCAAACAAGGCTTCTAAATATATCTCTATCCTAGATGATAATTCAAATCCTTTATTTCATAAGAGGATAAGAACTTTTCTCCTTAATCTCTTTGTTCTATCCTACAATTTTCCTCCTGTGTAATATCCCGAACTTTATTTAAGTCATATCTAGTCTCCAGAAGAGTTAGTGATGACTTCCTAAATGATTAATATTTAAATCAGAGGAAAAAGTTAACAATTTCATCCAAATATGGTATCAGAGTAAAAATTTAAGGATGTTTTACAGAGAATTGTTGGAACTACCCAGAAGTGATGGTCAGGTTGATGGACCATCGAGCTAGCGATAGACCGTCACCCAAGCCATCATGAATAAGGCAGTGAACCCATCTTCTATACAAGTGCGATGGTCAGGACCGATGGACCATCGAGCTAGCGATGGACCATCACCCACACTATTGCAGACAAGGCAGAAAGTTCAGGTTCTGACCAAGTATGAAGGGATGGACCGACGTACCATCGAGCCAGTGATGAACCGTTGACCAAACTATTGCCACTTCCAATCAGCAATTTTAACCCATTTTAAGGGGTATTTGGGTCTTTTTCCACCCATTTTGACCCCTAATTATACCAGACCAAAACTCATAACTTCTTTATTCATCTATAATACCAAATTAGGGTTTCTCTCAAAGATCAATCCCCAAGAACAAGAAACCCTAGGTGTTGAATTTCAAGTCAAGAATTTAAGTTTTCCTTCACCAATCTTCAAGAAATCATCCACCCAGGTATGTCAACTGTTGATTCATTTGTTCCTTCCACCCATAAAGCTCAAGAAACCCTATTTGAAATATAAAATTTGGATTCCATGGTATGAATTGAATTATATCCATATTTATGTTGTTTTTTTATTTTTAAGTTGAAGTCTTTAATGACTATCATGAAAATATGTTAGTATGTGGCTGAAATTCTTGCATTGAAAGTGTAAAATATTGCCATGAAGTATTATTTCAATATTCATGCCTAAGCCTAAAGATATGCATGTAAGGTTTTTGATAAAATGCCTAAGAGAATAGGAATTATGCCTTATGACTCATTTGTGACCAAAATTGATGAATCCATGTTTCTCCCTTATGTTTGATATGACTCCCATGTTATTATTATGCTTTATAATGGATTGAAGTAATGCTCATGAGATTAGGCTTATAAAATTATGATATGTTTACATGCATTCCTATTCATGTATAAGTTTATAGCATGCGAATACTTCATAAAATTCCCAATGATTGTACTATGAATTGTTGACTATGGTCAGGTGTCAAGAAGGGTCATGTCTTGTTATTTTTATGCTATCGAGTCCTGGGGGTACTTGTACCTGATAATTTAGTTGTGTGCCTAGAGCCAGTGTCATGTTTTCCAAATACTCTCAATTAAGCCATGATTCATAGAACTCAGTTAGTCATGTGACTCAGGAAAACTCAGTAAACTCAGTAATCTCAAAAATTCAGTAATCTCAGTAGTGTTCCATCAGTTAATGAACACAGTTCAGTTTAGTTTAGTTAATCATGTTTAGTATCTATTTATATGGGAGTATGATTCATCACTGAGTGAGCCCAAGGATAGGAACTCAACTGTTATTAGAGGGTGTGATTCTTAGAAGCAATCCTTGCACTCCAGAACTAGGTAGCCAGCGTAGGTTGAGACATCAAACCTTCTAATTGAGGGTAAATGAGGTGGCTTAACCTGTTATATGAGGGTCCCACCATTCTCTTTAGAGTACTTATTAGATGAGGGATTACTCACAGCTTATCCTTACCAGTGGTACGATATTGAAACCCTTCTAATTAGGGTTACAGATTGGAACCTAACTTAATTATATTACTTTATTTGGGGCATGTCGGTTAGATGACTACTTCCCACAGTTACAGTCTCAGTCTCAGTAATAGAACTCAGATAGTTTTATAAAATTCAGGACTGTCAGATACAGTCACCCAGTTCAGTACAAAACTCAGCTAGTTCTATCACAAACAAGATTGTCAGACACAGTCATTCAGATAATAGTATATCAGTTATATAAAACATATATTATCAGTACTTAAATTCAGTGATATCACGATCTCAATTACAGTTCACGTATTCATACATGTATTTTCACATTCATGTTATTTAGTTAGTTAGTTTTGTTTATACATATAAACCCCTTACAATCAGCCTACCTCACCTACATACCAGTATACTCAATCATACTGACGCATTTGCACTATGGTATTTTATACCAAGGTTCAGAAGCACAAGCTCCAGAGCATCCTTAGTAAATCAGGCGTTCAGCGTCCAAACTAGCAGTGAGTCCTCATCATTTAAGGATAGCATGATTATTTTATTACTTTATTATTTCAGTATTTAGGAGTTAATTGGGGATATGTCCTATCAACTCTATTTTTTTTAGACAGTTTAGAGGCTTCAGACTATAGCTTGTTTAGACAGTTATTTCAGTTTTGTTTGGTATTGATATATTGTATTTCCAGTTGTTATGTTTTATTAGATATTTAAACCTTATGGCCTTTCAGCCTTTTTTTGCATTTATATAGTATATTATGCAGTGCCCAGTTACAGATATCAGTCATGGGTTAGCTTGTGGTCCTTCGGGGTCATGAGCGCCGTGTGGCATTCTGGGTACCAGATTTGGGTCGTTACATCCTGGATGTACATAGAAATATCAATTTATTCTAATAGTGGCCACTCATCAAAATAGTAAGCACAAGAAATTAAGGACAACCCATATGATAATCCAATAAGAAACTACGTATAAGAATATAAAAGATTAATCATGTTCTCAACCTCAACCCCAAAACAAGGGATTTTAGCACTCATCTCTAAATTTAACATCAAAAATAAGTAATTAATCATACCCAAAATTAATCTTGTAGTAAAGAAGTTCAAAACAAATTTTAAGAACCCTAAAAGAGAGATTTTTCTATTTTTTCGCCGCTGTTGTGCTTTGAAAAGTGTTTTGTGTTGACTCTATTTGTTCCTTTTATAGTTGGATCTGATATTTCTTCTTTTGATAATCACCGCGATGTGGCAAGCCTCACATTGCTATACTCACTGCGATGTGGCATAATCGCAGTGAGTTTCTATTTCTTGACAAATATGGATTTAGTCATCACCGCGATGCGGTGCAATCATAGTGAGGTACTGTATTTTAACAATTCTCAATTCCTCCTTCAGCTTTCATCGCGACATGGTGACATACTTGAGGATATTTTTGAACTTTTGGTTTCTCACCTTTTTCTTCTTTAATTTCTTCCCAAGCCATGTTCCTATGCCTTTATTTCTCCCTTCATCATTACATCTTGTTAATGCATCCAATCACATTCGATTTCATCATAATTTAGTCCGACATACGCTAATCATGTCCATTAGATAAGGAACACAATTAAAGCTTAATTATAATCAAAATAGCATATTTTAGCTCTCAGAACAAGACCAAATATGGGTGAATGTTAGTGATTAGACCTATAAATACACCCAAGATTACCAGGTTTTAGTATTGATGTTCTATATATATATATGCATTCATGCATGTGCTGATAATTATGGTGATACAGGTGATATACCAATAAGGCTGGAGGACATTATGATGATATAATTGATACCCGACAAGGTTGAAGGACATCGTGATAATACATTGATACCCAAAAATGCTAAAGGATGATTATAATGATATACCTGATAAGGTTAGAGGATGATTACATTGATGTACCTATGTGTACATCTACTGGTTCGAGTACGGTAAGCCCTATGCATGGAGATTATATATATTTATATATATATATTTACACACACATACCTGGCAAAGCTAGAAGATGATTATGATAATGATGGCTACGATGATGATGGTTACGATGATGATGATGGTTATAATAGTGATGGTTAATATGATGGTATTATGATACTTGGATCAGTTATGGTATTATGTATTCTGTTGCATTTATTCTTTCTTGCGCATTGTATATCACCAGTATGCACCTATATCTATCAGCTCTTATGGAAGAAGGGAGATGCATAGGTATGGGTGATGACTATGCCTTGTGGTGTTTTGTATGTTGATTGAACCTTTTAAGCCTGGCGCGGTGGCAGTACATTATAGGATCAATTAGGTATTTGTTTTTCCAGACTAGCTAATTACTTGCATTCTTATTAACATTGTTATTATTACTGTTATGGCTAGTTTATGATAGATTGGTCATTATTTCGGTATCGATACTTGAGGTATGATTCTAGACTCTTTTATCTTATGATTATATTATTATGTATGATCATCTGATGACTTGATACATGAATTAGAACCCTGAGTATTCTAGCACTAGCTCTTTCTATGATTATTAGGTCTTAAATAACTAGTCTGGTGATTTAGGTTGTACTTCAAGTAGACCTTATCTCTCTCTCCCTCTCTCTCTTTCCGTCTATATATATATATATATATATATATATATATATATATATATATATTCATACTTGGATATATACTTATATATATAGCAGTTTCCTACTGAGTACCACATGGTTGGTACTCATACTACACTTCTGGAGCCTACAGATCATAAGTACGGGTTATCATAGTTAAGGTGTGCGGTTTGCGGAGAAGCCATGGTTCAGAGACTTAGAGTGAGCTCCTGACATTCAAAGTATTACTTATCTCTCTCTTATGTACTAGAATAGTCTCTATGTTGTATTCAAAGATAACTTGTATCAGGGTATTCATTTGTACTTCACTTTGATATCTTGTTATGTAGAAGCTCTTGTACTGATCTAGGTTTTGGGACTATATTATGTATTTGATCTCTTACTTCATCTTTTCTGCATTCTTGCCTTTATCTAGTTGGGTAGTCCATTACTAGCCATTTTGAACTACGAATTTGGCTTACCTACTGGTGGGTTATAGTAGGCATCATCATGATTCGAGAAATTGGGTCATGACATTAAAATATTTATATCATGATTTAGCTCAGTCAGCCGATGATTCCTATTAAGTACCAGTGGTTTTGGTTCTCATAATAAACTTCTATACCTTTTTGGTGTAGATTCGAGTACTAGTACCCATCATTTATGTTATGCTCGTGCTAGGTTAATTTCGGAGATTGGGTGATCTATTGGATTCAGAGTTACCCTTTTTCCTTTTATTATCCATATCTATTATTTTATTATCTGAGACAGATTATATTCGACTATTTCAATACATATGCTTCATTTGTAGTAGCTCTTGTACCAACATTACTAGGTTGTGGGATGAATATTTATCTTTTGTCTATCTATTAGACTAATGACTATTTTATCATAATTTTAAGTCTTTAAATGTTGATTTTTGGCATTTAGGCCATTTTCCAACAATTTAGCCCATTGCGTGTAGCTACGGACTATAGTTTGGCTTACTTACTAGCGGGATGGAGTAGGTGCCATTATGACTCATAAATTGAGTCATGACAATACTACTCTTATAGGTAAATGTATTTGGCACAAAATGATCTTTTTAAACATATGGTTCTTCATGATGAGGGTGTTACTAGATAAGGTTGCTACTGATATTATTGTGAAAAGATTTGGAGTGAATCTCTCTTTTATTTGTAGCTATTATAGAAAAATCACCATAAGAAAAATATTGATCACTTATTTAGTGGTGGTTATATTACCAATAAAGTCTGGTCCTTCTTCAATAATTCCTGAGGTATCAATATGGATCAAGGTTAGTGAGACAACGGGTTTTGAAGTGGTGGATTACTAAAGCCAAGAATGAGGCCTATAAGATGATCTTTCTTTGCTTGCCTAACGTCATCTATTGACAAATATTGAAGAAGAGATGTGCTGCTAGGTTCTATAACAAAAAAATGTCTTACTGGTCGACCAATCAACAAGTTATAAGATGATTTACATATTTATCCAACATCAATTTCCTGGTCTACAACTATTTGATCTTTGGCATGACTTTATTAGAGGAGTGGAAAGCCGACAACCTGTTATATAATCTCAACCTATTATGTAGGATAAACCTTATGTGAGATGGGTTAAACTAAATATGGGCTGGTATAACAAAGGCAATTCGGGCAACATAAGAGGGGGTGGCATAATTAGAGATCACAATGGGGTCTTTTTGTGTGCCTTTGCATATTATGATGGGAGTTGTAGTAACAATCTGGCAGAAGCAAAGGTTATGCAAAAAGGTATCTTATTATGTATCATTAAAGGCTTACCAACATCACTGTGGAATCTGATTTGATTATCATCCTTAACCTAATCAAAGGGTTAAGAAACCGCCATAAAAGTTAGAGCATACTATTGAGGAGATCATAGAGATGTTAAATGAAAGAAATTTTATCTTTTATGACACTCTAAGAGAAGGTAACAATACCGCTGACAGTCTTGCTAATCTAGGTGAAAGTTCAAAAACTATGACTATTTTCAGTGAGGCTCTCTCATTACCTAGGAATATCAGAGCCTCAATGAAGTTGGAAGCAAAAAGAATGTCAAACTTCAAATTCATACACAAAAGGAGCTGCTTCAACACAACAATCTACATTCTGCATACTTTTCACTTCTGGAATTTGAATTCCTTTTGTCTTTCTCCAAACTTCAATTGGAAAGTTAATTTTATGCTCTTTATCACTCAAAATTTTGTACATTTTCTTCATCAAAATTTGTCTACATCTTCTTTCCATAATGCTATGGAGGCTAAGGTTTATGTCCTCCTCTATGTAATTTAGATTTTTTGGAAAATATACAGGTCAGAGTTATGCCTAAACTCTTCCATCAGTTAGATGGATTATTAAGTTAAAAACAGATTCCCAAAATCGATTAAATTGGTTAAAATTTCCAAATATAAAATGTCAAGGACCAAAAATAGGAAAAGTATAAGAAAGAAGGACATATGTGTAATTTTGACCTCCATCTCAAGCCCCCACTCTGTCTGATTCAGTAACCGACTGTAGTAGAAACCAGCAATCAATATTGTCCAGGCATAGGTAATAATTTGCTTTGTCAACCTCTGTAATTTCTCTTTCTCATTACGATGGCTCAGTACCATAATATCCCAATCCAAATTTTGGCATACAATTTCTATTGGATTCAATGTATGTGTGAATGTAAACAATGAAGGGGAAAATAGTGGAGGAAAATAGAGTCACTAAAATGGAAAGTTTGCTCTTTAATGGAAAGTTCACTAAATCTCCCACATTGGTAGGAGAAGGGAACTTTTAAGTGTTTATAATGAGGAACAATTATGCCACATGGATAGTGAGGCAAGAAAAACATAGAAAATAACAATCTTAAGGAATAAGTTTTTGAAATCTGTATTACTTGATTTTTGGAGATTAAAACAAGCTTTCTACTCAATTTGAACTTAACTAGTGGTTTGAAGAAATAAAATCTTCATCACAAGTTAAAGATCACTTGGTTGACGATTGGAAGTCATAAAAACTTCACCGTTAAACTAGAAACAAGAGGTGTTTAAAGTTGTTGCAACTTTATTAAGAGTATTTTGATATACTAAATTTACTGTCTTGTTGGGACAGGAAAATGACTAATGATAGTCAAATGCATGGTACTGCAACGACTATGACGGCAACTAATATTTCCACAATAAGTCGTACGAATGCTCTGCCAGCAATGGTACCAATGGAGAAACCCAAAAAGTTTGTGGGTATTAACTTCAAAATATGGCGGCAGAAAATGTTTTTCTACCTTACAACTCTTTGTGTTCAAAGGTTCACATCTAAGGAAGCTCCGGGGGTTCCCGAGAGAGCCTCTAAACAAGTGCGATTTGTGATTGTGAAGGCTTGGAAATACTCCGATTTTCTTTGTAGGAACTACATCTTGAGTGGTCTCCAAGATGATCTCTCCAATGTGTCTAGTGGAACAAAGATAGCAAAAGAGTTTTTGGGAGCACTAGAACGGAAGTAAAAGACAGAGGATACCGGAACTAAAAAATTCTTCATTGCAAGATTCCTGGAACATAAAATGATAGACAACAAGTTTGTTGTATCCCAAGTGCGAAACTGCAAGTGATCATCTATGATCTCCTTGCGGAAGGTATGATTTTGACAAATACCTTTGTTGAATAGTTTAAAAATGTTCTTAGTATTCACATATACTTCATTGTAGGTTTGATCATGAATGAAGCATTTTAAGTAGCAGCAATAATAGAGAAGCTACCACCTATGTGGAAGGACTTCAAGAATTATTTGAAACACAAACGTAAGGAGATGTCTGTCGAAGATCTAATCATTCGATTGTGCATTGAAAAAGACAATAAGGTCGTGGAAAGAAGGTCAAGAGAAAATTCTGCAATGAATGGAGCAAACATTGCAGAAGATGAACACAACTCTAAAAATCAAAGAAAGCTAAAAATCAAACCAATCAACCCAAGAAGAAATTCAAGGGAAAATGCTTCAACTATGGCAAGATTGGCCAGAAATCAATAGATTGTCAAGCCCCTAAGAAAGAAAAGAAAAATGACCAAGCAAATGTGGTTGAGTCCGAGAAAGAAATGGATAATCTGTGTGCCATGCTTTCCAAATGCAACTTGGTGGGAAATCCTCGCAAATGGTGGACGGATTTTAGTGCCACCCGCTATGTTTGTGCTAATAAGGAGTTTTTTACAACGTTTCTTCCAGCTCAAGGAGAAGAAAAGATCTTCATGGCTAACTCCGCTGCTGGAAAAGTAGAAGGAACAAGAAAAGTATGCTTGAAAGTAACTTCAGGCAAAGTGTTGACACTTAACAATGTCCTATATGTACCGGAGTTAAGAAAGAATTTGATTTCTTTATCACTTCTAGACAAGAATGGATTCAAAAGTGTAACTGTTTCCGAAAAAATTGTAATTAGCAAAGAGAAGTGTATGTAGGAAAAGGCTATCTCACTGAGGGCCTATATAAGACGAATGTAATAACTATTGAAATCAATAAAAGTTCCGCTTCTTCTTACTTGCTTGAGTCTAATGAATTATGGCATAAACGTTTAGGACATGTCAATTACAAAACTTTGAAAAATCTGATTAACTTAGAAGTTTTTCCAAACTTTAAGTGTAATAAATCAAAGTGTCAAACGTGTGTGGAATCAAAGTGTGCTAAGAATCCGCATAAGTCCATTGAAAGGAATTCCAATCCCTTAGACTTAATACACGCTGATATTTGTGATATGAAGTTAACACCATCACATGGTGTGAAAAAGTATTTCATAACTTTTATTGATGATTGCAGTAGATATTGTTATGTCTACTTGCTAAATAGTAAGGATAAAGCAATAGATGCATCAAGACAATACAAAATTAAAGTTGAAAATCAGTTAGAGAAAAAGATCAAAACTATAAGAAGTGATAGGGGCGGAGAATATGAATCTCCCTTCGCCAAAATATGTGTAGATAATGGAATTGTCCATTAAACTACGGCCACGTATTCACCTCAATCTAATGGAATTGTAGAAAGGAAAAACCAAACTTTAAAGGAAATGATGAATGTTTTACTTATAAGTTCAAGTTTACCGCAAAACTTGTGGGGAAGGCTATCCTTCTAGCCAACTGAATACTCAATAGAGTTCCCCATAGTAAGACACAATCAATTCTTTATGAAAAATGGAAAGAAAGGAAAGGAAACTTGAAATATTTCAAAGTGGGGGGGGGGGGTGTCTAGTGAAGGTCCAAGTTCCTGTGCCTAAAAGGCTTAAGATAGGACCTAAGACGGTGGACTGCGTGTTCATAGGATATGCTAAAAGTATTAAAGCACGTTGGTTTTTGGTTCATAAATCCGAACATTTAGATATTAATAAAAATATGGTAATTGAATCAGATAATGTTGAATTCTTTGAAAATATTTATCCATATAAAACTAGAAATGAACAGTCCAGTGGAGGGTCTAAACGACCTTGAGATGAACTAAGTGAGAATGTATATAATGATGAGAATCCAAGATGCAGTACACGCCAAAGAAAATCAAATTTGTTTTGATCGGATTTTGTAACATTTCTCTTAGAAAATAAGCCTCAAATATTTAAAAAAGCGATGGCGTCTTCGGACTTATCCTTTTGGAAAGAGGAAGTCAATAGTTAGATTGATTCAATCTTAAGAAACCATACGTGGGAGTTAGCTAATCTTCCTCTAAAAAATAAACCGTTAGGTTCTAAATAGATCTTCAAAAGGAAAGTGAAGGCAGGCGGTACTATTGATAATTACGAGGCAAGACTTGTAGTAAAAGGCTTCAAATAGAAAGAAGGCCTTGATTACTTTGATTCATACTCGCCAATAATAAGGATAACATCGATTCGAATGTTAATTGCCTTGGCGGTGGTATATGGTCTTGAAATCCATCAAATGGATGTGAAAAAAAACATTCCTAAATAGAGAATTAGAGGAAAAAATTTACATGGAACAACCTGAGGGTTTTATGGTTCCAGGAAAAGAGAATAAGGTGTGTAAACTTGTTAATTCATAGTATGGAATAAAGCAAGCAACTAAACAATGGCATGCGAAGTTTGACCAAACAATGTTGGCAAATGGGTTCAAGATAAACGAATGTGATAAATGTGTCTACATTAAAGACACTCCAAATCACCAAGTCATTGTTTGTTTATATGTGGATAATATGTTGATCATCAACAGAGACCTTTCTGACATAAATGCAATGAAAAAAATGTTCAAGAGCAAGTTTGATATGAAAGACCTTGGAGTTATGGATATGATCTTAGGAATAAGAATTCACAAAACTCCATAAGGGTTGGCATTGTCACAGTCTCATTATATAGAAAAGGTACTTGACAAATTCAAGTATATGGAATTTGGTATTGCCAAGAATCTATTAGATGTGAGCTTCGCATTTTAAAAGAATGAAGGTGAAAGTGATTCACAATTGGAGTACGCAAGAGTATTGGGATATTTAATGTATACAACGAATTGTGTACGACCAGATATAGTATGCGCTATTAGTAAGTTGAGTTGGTACACGAGTAATCCTAACAAAACATATTGGATGGCAATGAAAAGTGTTTTGGGGTATCTTAAATACACTTAAGACTATGTTCGGTATTATAATAAATATCCTGCAATACTTAAAGGACATAGTGATGCAAATTGTATCACCGAATCAAATAAAGTAAAATTCATAAGTGGATATGTATTTACTATCGGTGGAGGAGCGGTCTCTTAGAAATCATCCAAACAGACATGTATTGCTCGCTCTACAATGGAATCTGAATTTATCGCATTGGATAAAGTCGGTGAAGAAGCAGAATGGCTCCGTAATTTCCTGGAAGATATTTCTTATTGGCTCAAACCAGTGGCACTAGTATGTATACACTGTGATAGCCAAGTGGCAATAAGTAGGGCAGGGAGCATGATGTATAATGGTAAATCTCATCACATAAAAAGAAGATATAATACCATTTGATAACTTCTCTCTAGTGGAATTATCACTGTTGATTGTGTGAAGTCAAAGGATAACGTGTCGGATCCACTTACAAGAGGCCTATCTAGAGAAGGAGTGGAAAGGGCATCCAAAGGAATAGGTTTAAGGCCTAGGACAAGTCAGCATGGTAGTAACTCTACCTAGCAGACTGGAGATCCCAAGAGCTAGGTTCAAAGAGATCAAACAAAGTTGTGTCTGACAGGTTCAACGTAGTCAATTACCCAACCCATTCTCATAATGTAGACAATGTTTAGAAAACGAGGATAAGACTTATGGTGTGAAGTCGTTTAATGATTATCTAAATTTGGTAGATTTGATCAAATAGTTTAATCTACAGGATTTAATGGTTAGAAATCACCTATATGAAAGTAAAGTGGAAGCCACTTCAAAGAGAATGATATTAAAGGCCTATTCTCTAAGCTCTCATGAAACTGGGATGTGTTCAGGGCTGAAAAAAACAAAACTGTGAGAACCATAAATAGTAAAAGGCTGGTTGTCTAACATATGTTGTCTAGGTGTACATTAAAGCTTGACGGTTTAAATATAGTAAATCTACTAATTGACCGACTGCATCCGATGCATGTTCACTACGAAAAGTTCAAAGAGAAACACATTTATCCAGATGCAATCAGTCTTTGTTAAATAATCATAATCTTGTCTGTAAATTCTTCAAAAGATAGTTATTCCTGATTCATATGGGGGATTTTTGGGTTGAATGTGTGTGTGTGAATGATAAATGGAGGAAAAAATAGTAGAGGAAAATAGAGTCACAAAAATGAAGTGTACTCTTTAATGAAAAGTTCACTAATTCTCCCTATTGGTGGGAGAAGGAAACTTTTAAGTGTTTATAATGAGGAACACTTACTCCACATGGATAGTAAGGCAAGAATAAGGTGGTGCCTCGCACCATCGTCGTCGTCACTCACTCGGCTAGCTTCGACATCAGATTTAGATTCAGATTTGGATTAGGATTTGGATTTGGATTTATCAAATGATCGATCGATGAGATCTATATTTTTAGATGAATTTTATTTGAAACTTGTTTTACAAGTGAAATTTTAATTCAAAAATCTGATAGAATTGTTTTTCTCTAAGTGCGGGCGTATTTCGGATACTATGCAAACGCATACGCAATGCATCTTGAAGGGATGCGACCCTTCGAGGTAAAAAGGCATACTGTTAGGTGATGTAGGGCAATTTGCACACGTACTTTGATAACCTGTAGGCACAGGTGCAGTGCAGGTACTTACTGGAATTCAGATATTGTCACCTACGGCCGCAGATCAAGTGCAGGTCTAGCACAGACTGGGCATAGGTGATGTGACTGTACTAAATAGGTGCCTTTTTGTTGAACCAATGCATCCTTTGAAAATGGACAAATTAAGGCTATAAATACCTAACATATTCTTTAGGTATTATCATGATTTTTAACAGAAAAACACTCTCCATATCTTCAAAAATTCCTTATGATCATTAGTTGTTGAGTGAGTTCGACGAATCCAATAATTTGAGGTACCGCTATTGTTGGATTGAAAGTCATTTTATCCTAGGAGGAAAATTCCATAACCTCGGGTATAGTGAGGGGAATTATTCCTTAAGGACACTCCGTGAAGTCGAGGGACTTTGCTTTACATTTCTGTTTAATCTTATTTCTAAAAAATAACATACTTCTTGGATAGATTATTTTTAATCTTGCGTTGAAGGTGTTAAGGAACTTTATAGGTATTCTTGTTTTGAGACTTGAACTTGTGTTAAAGTTGTTGTGCATAATACAGATTTTTGAAACCAAAAACATAGAAAATAACAATGTCAATGTGGTATCCCCAAATTTTGTGGTTCCCAAAAATCCAATTTCAAAATTTTCTCTTCTGCAGGTGCGCATTAATCCTTCCGCGGGTGAAGCATTCCACTTAGAGTTTCTTTTAGCATGGCTCAAAAACCAGGTGATAATTTTTAGCTCGCAACTTTGTTGATAAGAAAAAACAAACAGAATTACAGTGTAAAGAGAAGTGCTTTACTATGATGGTTTTTGAGTTCAAGAATAGGATTTGACTCTTACTACAGGAAATGGCACTTGTTTCCAAACAGCTCTTCGAGGTTGTAATGTTTACACCAATCTCAAACGTCAAGAAGTTTTCTTATTCTTCTTCAGTCAGCATATATATGTAAGTTGTTCACATGATTGACTAAAAACATCAAAATTGAAGATGTTAATTTATGCGTTGTTTTCAATTTGGACAAGGACTTTAGCTCAGCTCACACATTTTTTGGCCATATCGAGGTTTATAATCTACATTTATTAAGAATTTTGGGAAAAGTTTTATTATTAAGCACACTTCTAGCTTTACCGTGCTGTGAACTAACTCTTGTAGTCTTGTTCAGCACTGAAAATAGTAGGTAATCAATCTAGACTTCCTCTGCATTAGGCTCCAGTCGTGTAACTAGTATTACTCCCTAGCTAGTACACTCACTTCCGATCTTAGTGCCTAACAGTTGGTCTAGATAGTGCCAAATTAATTGCAGTGACTTTGTTAAATTTAGTACACTTTGATTCCAGGAGTCCTTCAGGGATCTACTCTGTATTACTCCATAAGTAATGTTTGGAATGAATAAAAAGAGACTAAACCTGATTGAGTCACTAAACATAATCTGGGGATTTTCGACAAGTTTTAGGGAAAGCTTTAGTAAGAGGCAATTCTGATCCCTTGACATATAACATATTTTGTGACATTCTTCTGTCTGCTTACGGATGCATGTTCCCTAATGTTTAGCAGTTGTACAGAAGAAAATTACATTGCTGAACCAACAGAATAAGAAACTAGTTGGAGTGTTGCATGATACTAGATCTTTGGAGATCATGGTCTTTTGTCATGGATTTAGATCCTCTAAGGTTTGCATTATTCCCATTTTACTATGGTTCTTGTGCTTCATTAGATGTTCTATTGTTTCCTTGAATTTTCTATTAAAGTCGTCTAGTCCAATGGCGCTGACATAAGTTTCAGAAATAAGCTGCCTCAGTCGTTATGTAGTGCAGTCGCATGCCACTATTGTGACATATCCGACTTTATCTCCACCAATGCTCTTGAGCAGCTATAGTGTGAGTATGAAATCATCCAAACAAAATAAGTGAATAACATGAGAAGATATCAGTTATTAACTGAAGGATGAATTCTTACTCAAAAAAAAATACTCAAAAAATTAATTGAAGAATGGATATATTTGGTGGATGGATTGAGGAATCAATCTAAAGCAGCTTTATTTGCTAATTTACATTTTGATGCAGAAATGTCAGGGCTAAGAATGATGTCTGATTCCCAAGTAGTAGGCTTCACTAAGATTCTCTGAGATAAGATTTTTAGTCTGTATTGTTTTCAGCATTTGCTGCTTCGCATCTCTGTTAAGAAAGTTCCCGTTGATTTTTAATTGGCCGGTGATTTTCCATGTTGACTTGACCCAGGATGGGGTTTATTGATATCAATATTTACTGGTTGTTTTGAGGAAAACAAATCTAGTTGACCGATACCCTTGGACAGGCACATTGGGTTATCCCACTCGAGCATCAAAATTTGGCTAGTGTTCAAACTTCATGAAGATTGAACAATCTAGTCGTATAAGCGCAAATATGAACAGCGCCTAGTAATAAACGTACAAATTTGAGATTATTTATGTCAATATAGTGCAAGTGCTTGCAGATTCATCTTCCACTCTATCAAGGACAAATTATTATAGATACATATTTAAGTAATGCTCTATAAAAATGTAGTGTAGTTACAACTTTGGTTTGGCTTCAATTAAACTGAACTCTGGACAATTACATCGAACAAATTTTTGGCTTCAATTAAACTGAACTCTGGACAATTACATCGAACAAATTATCTTATTTGACTTTTTTGGGACTGAACCAAACTGAAGGTAAATTTTATATAAGATTAGTATAGAACTATTACAGATGGACATGTATGGAGGGCAATAGCTTATGGAAGGAAGTGGTTGTAGCCAAGCATAGTAAACTAAACCATTGGTGTACTAGTGTAATGCCCTGAATCTGGTACCAAAATGCTACATGGTGCTCATGACCTCGAAGGACCACAAGCTAACCCATGAATGATATCTACTGCATAATATACTGTATAAATGCGGAAAAAGGCTGAAAGGCCATAAGGTTCAAATATCGGATAAAACATAACATCTGGAAATGCGGTATATCAATACCAAACAAAACTAAAATAACTATCTGAACATGCTATAGTCTGGAAGCCTCTAAACTGTCTAAAACTGTGGAGTTGATGGGACATATCCCCAACTAATTTTGGACTACTGAAATAATAAAGTAATAAAATAATCATGCTATCCTCGAATGATGAGGACTCACTACTAGTCTGGATACGGAATGTCTGATATACTAAGGATGCTCTAGAGCTAGTGCTTCTGAACCTATGGTATAAAAACACGATAGCGCAAATGTATCAGTAAGATTGAATAACTGGTATGTAAGTGAGGTAGGCTGAATGCAAGGGTTCATATGCATGAACAATACTGACTGACTGAGTAACATGAACGTGGGAATACATGCATGAATAACTGTAAATAAGATCATGACATCACTAAATCTGAATACTGATAATATAAGTTTCGTATAACTGATCTACTATTATCTGAATAACTGTGTCTGACAGTCCTATTTTCTGTAGAACTATCTGAGTTCTATTACTTAGACTAAGACTGAGACTGTAACTGTGAAAAGTAGTCATCTAACTGACATGCCCCTTTTCTGTATAAAGTTGGGGTCCAATCTATAACCCTAATTGGAAGGGTGTCAATACCGCGTCACTGGTAAGGACAAGCTGTGAGTGACCCTCATCTGGCAGTATCCCAAAAGGAGAACGGCGGGACCCTCATCTGGCATGTTGATCCACCTTATCAACCCTCTACTGACAGTGTTGATGTCTCAATCTATGCTGGCAATATAGTTCTGGAATGCAAGAATTGCTTCTAAGGGTCACACCCTCAACGGTCAGTGTGTGTGGCCTCATCCTTAAGTTCGCTCGGTGCTGAATTCTACTCCAAACTGAATAGACACTGAACTAATTAAACTGAGATGAACTAGACTGAGTTCACTGAGTTCTGTGGACTGACAAAATGTTACTGAATCTGATTAACTGACTAGTTTCATGAGATTACTGAGTTTTCTTGAGTCATCTAACTGACTGAATTCTATTGATCATGGCGTGACTAAGATTATCATTAAACTAATACTGGCTCTAGGCACATAGCAAAATTTTCAGGTATAAATACCCTCAGGACTCAATATCATAAAAGTAATTCATGGCACAAGTTCAAAAGCAAAACAATGGCTATATATATATCCATAATTCATTGATTAAGACATTTCATCAAACACTTGACATGCATTAACTTGTACATGAATGGGGATTTCATACCATCACACTATAATGGCATTTTTTTCTTCATATAGGCATTTAATCAAACATATGGAGAGCATACTTTGGTTATACTATCATCAATGCATCTAATTATCATGGTTGCATAAATAAATTTATAATTTGAAGGATTTATCATTAATATTATACAAATCATAACATACTAGGATCAATCATTGAAACATGAAATTTAAAACATAAATCAAAACCCCACAACAACATGGACATGAATTTTAATTCAACTAAATCATGAACATTCATAAATACACAAATCTTGGATTTTGAAAAGAGATTCTTAAGCTTCATGGGTGAAAGGGACCCATGAATCAACACTTGACATCCTGGGTGGATGATTTCTTGAAGATTGGTGGAGGAAAGCTTGAATTCTTGACTTGGGATTAGACACCTAGAGTTTTCTTGTTCTTGGGGATTGATTTTTGAGAGAAACTCTAATTTGGTATTGTGGATGAATAAAGAAGTTATGAGCTATGGTCTGGTATAACTGGGGGCTAAAACGGGTGGAAAAGGACCCAAATACCCTTTTAAAAATGGATTACAATTGCTGATCATAAGTGGCGATGGTTTGGGCGGTGGTTCATCGCTGGCTCGATAGTCCGTCGGTCCTAACCCATTGCACTTGGCCAGAACCTGAACTTTATGTCTTGTCTACGATGGTTTGGGCGACGGTTCATCCTAGCTCGATGGTCCTTCGTTCCTGGCCATTGCACTTGACCTGAAGATGAATTCACTATCTTAGTCGGGACGGCTTAGGCGACGGTCCATCGCTAGCTCGATGGTCCATCGGCCTGACCATCGCTTATGGCCAGTTCCGATAGTTCTCTGTAAAACGTCCATAACTTTTTACTCCGATACTGAATTTGGACGAAATTGGTATTATTGGAAAGCTAATTCAATTTTCCACATGATAAAAATTTAAAATTGGGGAAATTCTATCTGATTTAAACATTAGTCATTTAGGAAGTCATAACTAACTCTTCTGGAGACTAGATTTGACTTAAAGAAAATTCAGGGTATTACAACTAACCAAAATTGTTCTTACCACGGGATACGGCCATGGAAACATATATGCAGATATCGGGAAGATTTCTTTCAAGAAATTTCATTCAAAGTTAGGAATGGCCTAAAAGTGAAATTCTAGAAAACAGTTGGCTTAGAAGTTTATTTTGAAAGAGCGTTATGCAACTCTCTTCCAAATATCTAGTGATCCTGACTCTACAGTTAAGCAGAACAGAGAGACAAATCAATGGAACTTACTTTGTAGGAGAAACTCCAATGATTAGGAGCTGGAGATTTTGTTTGAGTCAATGGGTAAGCTGGAAGGTTTCAACATAAATCCAAAAGCTAAAGATATCAATTGTTGGGGTCCTAAGGAAAAGAAATACAGTGTAATGGAGAGATATAAATTATTGAATGCCCGGAATGATATCATACATTTATAACTATAGAAGCTTACATGGAAAGCAAAGTTACCACCAAAGGTAGTCTGTTTCAGCTGGTCGGTATTTCTGAATGCTTGTTTGACACTGGACAATCTTTGTAGAAGAAACTTCCAGCTAGTTAGTACATGTTTTTGTGTCAAGAAAATACAGAATCACTTAATCATATTTTCCTGCATCGTGTAGCAGCTGCAGATATGTGGCATATGTTGCTTTCCCTTTTCAGTTTGAAATGGATGATACCTCAACTATCAGAGAAGTTATTGTTAGCTGGAGCCACTAAGAGTTGATAGAGCCAACAGGAACACTTGGAGAATGATACCAGCATGTAATTTTTGGTACCTATGGTTAGAAAGGAATCGTAGGTGTTTTGATGGAATTTCAACTCCTAACTAATCACTCAAGGCTAAATGTTTATTTAGTCTCTTTTGTTGGTACAACCTAAGTTTCTCAAATTTGGGTGCGGGTGCCTGATACGGGTGCGAATCTAAACATCGGATCCTTCATGATCTGAATTTTAAGATTCCGGGATATGGATCCATATATAGATACGGGTACGAGGATTCAGCTAAAATAATTCTAATGTCTAAAGATAAAGTTATAAAATCTAAATTTTAAGATATCATATAGAAAACTTTAGGAGGAAAAACTGATCCAGAGGAGAATCTTGGAAGGAGATAAAAGGGAAAGAGTGACACAGAAATTTTATATACAAGGTACATTTTCTTCAAAGTGCCCAAAATTGGTCACTCCTTTCACTGAATCTGTCTGGATTTTCTCTATCAATTTTGGTCAAAGTACACAAAATTTGTTGACCAAATTGGGTACGGATCCCAAACCCGTACTGATATAAGCTAAATTATCATTAAACTTTCAAGGACTACTATCCAAGGCTGACACAAAGGGACCCAATCCATGATCATCTCAAGAAGGCAAAGATATTTGTGGAGGACCCCTTTTAATCTCCCATGAGCTCAACACCATGTGTGGAGGATAGCTTGGAGTCGGGAGTAGAATTCATCTCAAAACTTCAACAAGGAAGCAAGCCCAAGAACTACAAACACTCCAATGATTATTGATGAAGTTAGATGTGTTTCAAGCTGTGAGAATTAATGGAGAAAAAATATTATTGAATTGTGTGTTTACATAATTACATCAAGACCTTATTTATAGACACTATAGTACAATCCTTTTCCAAGTAGGATTTTTATAGACTATTCCTATTTCTACTCATATTCTAACACTCCCTCTAAAGCTGTTGCATACAAATCATATGTACCTAACTTGGTACAAATGTAATTTATACGAGGACCGGTGAGGGACTTGGTGAAGATATCTACAAGTTGACCACTTGGCTTCACAAATTTTGTAACAATATCTCCTAAGAGTATCTTTTCTTAGACAAAGAGACAATCAATCTTTATGTCTTTAGTCCTCTTATGAAATATTAGATTTGATACGGTATGAATGGCTGCTTGATTATCACACACAAGTTCCATCTTACCGGTTTCTCCAAATTCTTAGTTCTCTCAACAATTATTTGATCCAAACTAGCTCACAAGTTGCTATATCTATTGCTCGATATTCTGCTTCCATGCTAGATCGAGCAACCATACTCTATTTCTTACTCTTCCAAGATACCAAATTATCTCCTACTAAAACATAATATCTAGAGGTAGAACATGTATCAGAGGGTGATTCTTCCCAATCAATATCTGTGTATCCAATGATATGATCATGACCTCGATTCTTAAAGAGTAGTCATTTACCTAGAGCTGACTTTATATATCGCAAAATATGAACAACTGCGTCCCAATTACTACCATAGGGAGAAGTGATAAACTAACTTACAATGCTCATAGGAAAGGATATGTCAGGTCTAGTCATAGTGAGATAATTTAATTTTCCAATCAACTACCTATACCTTTCAGGATCACTGAGTGGCTCCCCTTGTCCTGTAGAAGTTTAGCATTTGGATCCATAGTAGTGTTAATGGGTTTACATCCCATCATTCCTGTCTCCTCAACAACGTCTAAGGCATACTTGCATTGAGAAAAAAACAATACCTGATTTAGACTGAACAACCTCAAATATTTTAGTCTGCCAAGGTCTTTGGTTTAGAAATATTGAAAGATATGTTGCTTCAATTTAGTGATACCATCTTCATCATTGTCGGTGATAACGATACCATCAACATAAACCACCAGATAAATACACAATTTGGTTGAGAATGTCGATAAAACACTGAGTGGTCATCTCCACTATGATTCATGCCAAACTTCTGAATTACTGTGCTAAACTTTCCAAATCAAGCTCGAGGGGACTATTTCATACCATAGAGTGACCTATACAATCGACACACTAGGCTATTAGACTCTTCCTGAGAAACTAAACCAGGTAGTTTCTCCGTATAAACTTCTTCCTCAAGATCACCATGTAGAAAAACATTCTTAATATCCAACTAATAAAAAAACCAATGACGAACGACAACAATGGATAGGAGAAGAAATACAGATGCTATTTTAGCCACCGAAGAGAAAGTGTCACTATAATAAAGCCCAAATATTTGTGTGTATCCTTAGGCAACAAGGCAAGCCTTAAGCTGATCAACCTGACCTTCTGGCCCAACTTTAACTGCATAAATCCAACGGCAACTAACTATAGATTTACCTGCAGGAAGGGAAACAACCTCCCAAGTACCACTCACATGTAAAGCAAATATCTCATCTACCATACCCTACTTCCATTCTGAATGAGAAAGTATTTCACCTATAGTCTTAGGGATGGAAATAGAGGACAAAGATGATACAAAATCATAATGAGGTAATGATAAATGATGATAACTCAAGAAAGTATAATGTAGGTTAGCATTACGAGTGGAACACATACCTTTTGAAGTACAACTGATTGGCTAGGAGAAGGAAAGTTCGCAGTAGGAGCAGCATCCGACGCATGACATGAATCATCTGGGACTAATGGTGGATGCGGATGACAATGATAAGTCAAAAATAGTGGCACTGCAGCTGAAGACATAGAAGTAACAGTTAATTCCTCAAAGGTTAGTTTGGGTAAGTCTAGAGATACGGGTAAGATCAAGAATGGTGTGGGTAAGACTGGAGATACGAGTAAAACCTCAGATATATCAGGATTATCAAAATATATATAATAAGGTCAAAATTCAAAAAAGTGACATTGGCGGACATCAAGTAGCAGCTAAGATCCGATGAATAACAATGATATCCTTTTTGAACTCGAGAATAACCAAGGAAGACACACTTGAGAGCACGAGGGGCTAATTTATCTTTTTCAGGGGCTAAGTTATGAACAAAAAATGTGTTCCCAAAGACACGAGGAGGGATAGAGTAGAGATGTGACTGTGGAAATAATATAAAATGGGGAACCTTCTTCTTAATGAAAGATGATGACATTCTATTAATTAGATAGCAAGATATGAGGAATGCATCGCCCTAAAATAGCAGCAGAACATGGGATTCAATGAGAAGAGTGCGAGCAGTCTTAAGAAGATGCCTATTTTTTCTTTTTGCTTTATCATTCTGTCTGGTGTACGGACAAGATATTTGGTGAACAATTCCTTGATGAGTCATAAACTCCTGAAACTGAGAGGATAAGTATTCTAAGGAATTTTCACTATGAAAAGTATTAATAGAACACCAAATTAAGTTTGTATTTCATCAATTATAGGAACAACAAAACTAACTAAAATCTGATCACGTAAAACACCATGGTCAGTAGAGAGTCCAGCTAGTGTAAGAACTAAAAACAATATCTGTTTGTGCTCTTGTTGTTTTTCCACATCCACAATGACGGGCATTAATGTATTAAACTCTTCCATAACTATTTGAACTTGTCCCGAGTAAGTAGACATATCGTATTCTTATTTATTCAAGTTGGTCATTTGAGATATCACATTATAAAAATGAGATATGACATTAGTGTATAAAGCACGGGCTTTTTCCCAAACTAAATAACACGTCTGGAATGGACGAAACAAGGGCAGCAACTTGGAATTAATAGATCGCCATCAGAGACTACATAATTGAGCATCAACTTTCTCCTATTGTTCTTTAGATTTTGTATCTTCTACACTAGATTTTGCCTTTTCATCTACCAAACTAGCCTTGTTCTTTAAGTTATCTTGGACACCTTGACCTTTGTACCATAACTCAATCGAAGAAGCCTTGGCTAAATAATTTAAACTTCCCATTAATATTCGAAAGTGATCATAGGACTTGAACTTTCGATTCCATTAGATTTGGGGCCAAAAACATCATACCCAAAATATATCTTGGAAATTTTAACTTTAAAACACCAAGAAACAAAATTTGGATGTCTGAAAACTTTTTAAAAAAAATATAAAGTTGCCAGAATTAGGGTTCCGGCGGTTGGAATCTGCAACTACTTGTCAGAATCTGAAAAAAAAAAAATGGCCAAAATCAAAATAGATCAGCGACCCCAACAAAAAAGGAACTACTCAAAAATTTTATCAGAGAAGAGCTCACGTGCCGATGCGTGATAGATCTTGCTGGATTTCCAACAAGCGCGTGGGAGTGCATGGATGGTGATTTTTTGGTGGTTTGGGTTGGGATTTTGTTGCCTGAGCTTTATGATCCTCTTGGTGGTGGTGTATTTTTCAAATAACCCTTAAAATGAAAAATGACACAAATCAGTCACCGAAATTGACACACAGTGACTGAGTTTTCTTTCCTGAAGTTTCTCACTAATTCTTTGATACCATGTGAGAATTAATGGAGAAAAATATTATTGAATTATGTGTTTACATAATTACATCGAGACACTATTTATAGACACTATAGTACAAGGCATTTCCAAGTAAGATTTTTATATTCTATTCTTATTTCTACTCATATTCTAACACAAGCCATCTTGATACTATTTAAGGAATGTATTGGAGTGCCCAATGCATACAAGAAGGATCGAGGGCCATTAGAGATGTCATTAGAGGGTCAAACGAATCCCAAAAGCCTTCTGAGGTGACCTACAAAGTCACCTGCACCTGCAGGTGATTGACCTGGGCCCATAGATTGCTCTTGCCCACAGATGGCCATCTACATGGGCATGCAAGACAAACAACCATCTTGTTTGTTTTGTTGAAATTAGGTCACTTTTGGGCCCTTATATGTAATAGATATCCCATGGTTATAAATATTAGTTCCCTTATCTTATTCCTTTAGTTTTTGATGAATATTGATGTTATGAAACTCTTGATAGAGAGTGTAGTTTGGAAAATCTTATATTGACTATTGCCTAGAAATGGAGGTTACGAGGGCGTGATGATTCCCTCAAGATATTCATAGGAATAGGGTGCTTCTTGTAGGATCAATCAATTAAGGTTTTAGGGTTTAAGATACACTTTGGTTTCATTGATTTCTTCTTTTTATGTCTTATTATCTATCTCTTTCTCTATCCTTTTTCTTTATTTTCGTACTCTATTTCTCTTTTCCCATTTTGTGGGTTATCATTTGGTATCATAGATGAACTTAAGTTCGTTCCCATAAATTCAATCTTGGGTTTGTTATATTCGACAAATAAAGAAAGTGTCAAAAAAATATTTTCCAGAAAACCCTTAAAAGAATTTTGTGTTTTGAGTCATATTTGTTGTTTCAACACTAGATTTGTTCCCTCTAGTAGTAATAGAGTTAAAATCTTGAGCTTTGAATTATGTTTGAGTAGCTTTGGAGAGAACACTCCACTGTTGAACTTGATTTTAAAGAAATTTAAAAATGGATTTTAGATCTACAAATTTGGAGTTGGAATTGAAGGTTAAAATTGTTGAAAAGGTTCTATGTTGAAAGGAACTTAGGTTTAAAAGTTGGTGCAATTTGGAGAAGTTTCAAAAATTCATTTATGGGTTTGAAGTTTAAAGAAGATGCAAATGGGTTGAAAATCTTGAAATTTCGATGATGATTTGGAGGCTAATGGTGATTGAAAAGTGTTCCTCATGATGAAGAGAGCCTACATTTGAAATTTTATGGAATTTTGAGTCAAAAATAAGAAGTTGTGGGTTTTGGATATTCAACATTGTTCTTGGTGTTCGTGAGGATATTCAAATCTCTAAGGGAAACATTCAATAAAAAGTGGTGTTAGACCCAAAAAGGAAGAAAGAGAAAAGATTATTTTTTAGAAAGGTAAAGTGGTATTCTTCAGCACTAGCAACCACCAAAAAATTTACAAGGTCGAGTTATCATAATTACGGAGAGCCTAAAAATATTCTAACAGTTCTACTTCACCTATACCCTTGTAACACCCCGTATTTTTGAGCTAGAATTCTAACCATTGTTCTTATACATATAAGTCTTAATACAAATAATTCCCATGAGAATATAAGTTTCATGATCTTTATCCTCGTGTGTGAAGTGATTTCAAGGTGAAAAATGTTCATAGGAATCACTTAGAACAAAGTTGAGCTAAGAACCTTCAATTCGTTCACAGTTTGATATTCGATTCTACAAGGGTCTATATTGAACGTGTATAACTTTTGATGTACGTGAAATTTTTTATCTCAAGACCCACCAAATTATAGATAATCGAATTAGCTTACCAATGATACCAATTTCACCTTAATCTAATACCCGAGCGAAAAGTTATGCCCATTTTTGTAAGAGGCAGTAAGGGTGTGTGATGGGCAATGCGCCGCCCAACCAAGCTTGGGTGATGGGCAATGCGAAGCAAATCCTAGCTTGCACGATTGACTAGGTGACGCCTAAGTCATTGCCAAGTGCCAAAAATACTCCGTTTTAACTTATATCAAGGATGTTGAAGTCATTTCACACCCCTAAATTGTCCCTAATTACTCCAAATTATTATAAGCGGTTTTTAAACGCATTATTTACAATTCGTAAGCCCCAAATCAGTCAAGTTATGATCCAAAGCTCTCTTTCATTCCCAAGAACAAGATTCAAGTGCTTTTCACAAGAAATCAAGGAATTCAAGCTTAAAGGTCCAATTTTTTCACAATTTCATCGTCATTAAGGTATGTGGGGTTTATAAATGAGGATACCCTTTCATCCTTGTGCCCAAAATATGATCTTTATTTAAAATTTCATATTTTGCAAATTAGGGTTCATACCCAATTATCATTATTTGAAGATTATGATGTTACAAGTGACTTAAATGTTGAATTGCATGTCTAATTTCACATCTTCATACGTATGATATGCTTTTACATATTTCCAATTGAGTTTTAAGCATAATATTATGAGTTTGATTTTATTACTTTGATATCGTTGAAGTATTTCAAGAAGTATATTGAGCATGATGTTTTTTTATGAATTTGCATAAGATCTAAAGCGTGGGCTTTAAGCCCTAAGATTGAGTTTTGATATTTCTAGAAGATTATATTTTTAGCATGCTTTGATAAGCAAGTATTCAGATTTTTAAGAAAGAATTGATCTTTTGATCCTAAGCTAAGATAAGAAATCCACATTGTTCATATAGTTTGAGATTTAAAGAAATAGAAACATATTTGGTTTTCATTATAAACCTTTATGCTATTTTAAGGTGGATTTTCTAAAGTTCTGAGCGATAAGTATGGGAGTAGTATTTAGCACCGAGTTAGGTATAATTCCAAGGTCTCATGCCCTAGAACTACGTGCCACCGTAGGTTTATGATTTGCCCATAGTGAGCAAAGATAGTAATCACTTAAGTTAAGATTCTATTCTGATGGCAAGGGTAGAACAGCTCTCCCCAACATGGGTAAGACGTTGGACTCATGACAGCTCACACGGTTTATGTCGGTTAGAAGAACCTCCCTAACTCCTAAGTCCTAAGACAGAATAAAAGAACAGCTTTTAAAACTAAGTGGCATGGCTCATAAAGTTATTCTCATGCTTCATTACTCATGTTTATGATTTTACAGCTTTGTTTTATTCAAGCCCAATGTGAGTCATTTACACTTAGCATGCATTGTTTAAAAGTTTATATGTATATTAAATTATTATTTTACTTATGCATTTACCCACACATGCTCATTACATTTCAAAAGTACTGATCCACATATATGTCTATGTGCTACATTGTTCAATAATGTAGGTACTAATTCAGTTGTAGTCCATATATCACAACCAGACAGTTGCAGATTCCGGCCCGCAGATGATGAGTCCTCCTACTTTGGGGACTTCAGTTAGATGTTATTTATGTACTTTATTTTCTTACTCAAGTGTATTGATTAGTGGTAGTTGGAGTCGCGTCCCAGCTACATATAGTCAGTATAGTAGAGGTTTCATAGACAGTCAGTATAGTTGATATATTCAGTTTCAGTTTTGTTTTGTATAAACGGAGTTGTAATCATTTTAATATAGCTTTGTATTGATCAAGTTTATAAAAGATTTATTTTTCATATTTTTCTTCAGATTTATGTGTTTTATTCAGTTTCTCATAAGTTAAGCCAGTACAAGGGTTATCTTGGGATCACTTGTGGTCCTAAGCATCGTGTGACGACTAGGGGGTAGTCTCGGGTCGTTGCAACTCTCTTCTTTACACCAAACATACAGTGTGTTAATACAATTTTCCTTAACTTACAACATTGGATTAGTAATATTCTCCAAACATCTATTGTTTCTTTCCTACTAAATGGACCACCATATGCATGAAAGGATTATACTCCACCATGAATAATTATCCACTGTTTCACTCATAAATAATTGATCCATCTTAAGATGTTAATCTCAATTTCCTAGTTGCTCATTTGTATCTATTGTTCTTGTTCTCAACTAAACAAAACATCGAGAGGCATGATTTTTTGGAGGAAGATACAGATGTGGATGGAATTAGGAAACACAGAAGAAAGAGTTCTGCTGAAATATTGAAATTGAAAAGACTGATACTGATTGAAGCTTTCCTTTAGTTAACATCTTGTTTCTTGGTAGGCCAAGATTTACTTCTGAAGTTTACATCAGTTTGTTCATGCAGTTTTACCCGTATTTTGGCACTCCCTTCGTTATTTTTGGAGTATAGGGAGTATGGAGTAAAAATAACAACAATATACCCAGTGTATTCCCACATAGTGAGGTCTGTGAGGGTTGAGTGTTCGCAGTATATACCACTACCTCAGAAGTGAGGTAGAGAGGCTGTTTTCGGAAGACCCTCGGCTCAAGACAAAATACAATCTAGAAAAAGATGTAATAGAGGTACAAAAGACAATACGGAGTAATACAACAATAGATAGTAATAGAGCAATACTACCACAAAATAATACGACAAGCGATCCACCCGAAACAACATATATCAACAAGAATCCAAGACCAAGAAACTACAAATGTAGCACTTCAACTACTAATAAGGACAACATTCCTACTTACTAGCATGGACGTGCTCAGACCTCCTACCCTTCTACCGTAATATACGCTCGCCACACCTTCCTATCTAAATATAGGGAGTAAATTCTGGAAAAAGAGCATGTCTGCTTAAACCTTTTGAGTTGAGATGCTTAGATCTATGTTACCAAATAGGTGAAATTCTTTAGTTTGCAGAATGGAGACAATGCTGATATTTACTACATATATGGAATGCAGATTCCTTGGAATATACTATGATAGGTCGTATGATCAATAGACTTTAAAAAACTATAACTAAGAATTTCTGTAAGCCATTTTACCTTGGAAACTCATCTGGAAAGTAAAAATTTCATACAAAGTAACTACTTTCACGTGGTTGGTTGAGAAAGAAGTTGTTTTAACACAAGACAATCTAAAGAAGAGGGGCAGTCATAGGTACTCCAGATGTTATTTTTGTGAACAGAATGCAGAGACAATTAACCATTTGTTTCTTCATTGTAAAGTGGTTAGCCAGCTTTGGAATCTATTTACCAGCTTTAGAGGCATAAGGTGGATGATGCCGCGAAGAATAGGAGAGGCACTAACAAGATGGAATTTTGAGGGTGGTGGTAGCCCTAACAAAGACAGATGGAGAATTGTCCCAGCAGTAATATGGTGGACCATTTGGAAAGAGAGAAACTCGAGGTGTTTTGAAGGCAACGGTAGTACTCTGCAAAAGTTAAAAGATGAATTGCATTATAAATTTTTGTTATTGCTATAGCTCCGAGTATAAAGATGACCCCGTCTCTATTGTAGACATCCTAGGATCCTTGTAAGATGAGATAGGATTTATTGTTAGTCTACTGTTTTTTCCTCTTTTGATGTAGATTCAATGATGTAATTTGGACTTCCAGCTTTTGTGCTGATGATTTATATACACAGTCTGTTACCTTGTCCAAAAAAAATCTCTGTCATAGAAACTTCGGAAGATTGACATCAGAAAAATATTTAACTACTAATAAAATATATCAGAATTGCATTTTTTATTGAATTGAGTTGAAAACTAGTGGTGATGGTTCTGTCTTACAATTGAGGCTCTTTGTTCGATAGCATTCTAACCTCGCTTTCATCTTGATTGTTGGCATTATATTTCTGGTCTGAACTTTTCACCTTTAATACATCATAGACTTGATCAGATGTAAGGTACAAACTGATGAAATTGCACTTGTACAGGGTATTGACAGTTCATGGGTCTGCTGATGAAATTATTCCAGTGGACGATGCTTTGGAGTTCGAGAAAATCATACCAAACCACAAGTTACATATCATCGAAGGAGCCAATCATAGCTGTACGTCACACCAAGCTGAGTTAACGCCTGTTATCTTGCCATTCATAAAGGAAGGCCTGCAGCAGAACTAGGACACTAGATAGGTACTTTAGGATGCTACTATCATCAGAATTCCAGGTTTAGGTAACTTTGGGAACAAGCTGTTACAATCTAATATGTGCTAATGGAACTACCTGCCAGGTTTTAGCTGAACTTGTTGGTGTAATTCTTGACTTGTTTCGCATCATATTGGTCATCACTACATGGGGATTCTTCATACTAGATGTTGAACTTCAGCAGATTCAGTATGAGACGAACACCTAACAAGATTAACTAGAGAACCTCTGCTGCACTTCAATGGCATTTGGATTTGTATCTGTCTCTGTATCTTGAGCTTGCAAAATAAAGGGTTGTAAAACTGCACACTACCACATTTAACCTATTTACTACAATAATACTAGTTTCATATGACAGTATTTGACTCAACACAGAGTTCAACTTGTTAACTACAAGGTATGTTGGTGAAAATGCAAAAGCTACATTTGATTAAAACAAAATGAAGAAAAAAATTAATTAAATATTTTTAAGGATGATGTGGGGCTCTCGCGCTCATGGAGATTTATGATTATTGTGGTGGAATTTTTACTGCTCCAGCACTAATACTCTTTATTTGTCTCGTTCAAGATGCCACAATCCAAAAATGTCTCACGACTCGAACAATTGTAGACTCGTTGAGTCCAAAGCTCTATCAATGAGAACACTTTCCTTGAACAAAAATAATAGTAGTATTGTCTTTTGTGGCCAATAAGTTTGAGACTTGGATTTTTCCTTTACCCTGGGCTCTTGTTATTTCACTGTGTCATCAACACTTTTTTCATGCACACTACATTTTTCCACACTTCTCATATACAAACACTAGGAAGAAACATTATTACTTTAAATATTTTAGGAAGAAACATTATTACTTTAAATATTTTATTTATTAGTGTAGGACTTCTTCCATAAATTAAATAACGAGATAATGAGATAATGATATTGTAGAACATGAGTTTGGTGATTATAAAAATAAATTGAGTGGGTATTTTGTAGTAAATCATGATATCAGTGATTACATGAGTTACATCAGAGAATAATTACCATAACCAATTTATATCCACTAAAATAATACACTTTTAACATTATGATCTTAATGTCAAAATGCACATAAATTCCCAGCATGGTATATTAGTTGATAGCAGAAGAATAGAGTTAATTCCCTGAACGACGCTCACGTTTAGTAAATTGCCTACTAAAATTATTTTTGCTTATTTTAGGACTATAATATCAACCATCACTATTTTCCTCAAAATTCCTCAAATTATACTTAGCTTGGTAAAAACATTCTTCTCTCCCAGTTGGATGTCTTCACATTAAGATTTTATTAAAACAATAAATTTACTTAACCCATCAAATATGACCAGATTTTAGACCCGTATAAAACAATAGAAAGTTTTTGTGGGTCTAAAATCTAGTTGGTTATATTTATAATATTTGGATAAATTACTTATAACCACACCTTAAGTTTCTATTATTACTTAAAATTTCATCCAACTAAATTAATTACAAAAATTCCTTTTTACTCAAAATAGTTGTCTCTTTTCTGATACATCTAAAAAATTCACCCCACATCCCCTTATTGTGCCGCAAATCAAGCCCAAAAATCACGAAATATATCCCATGATTTTCTCAACTCACCCATTTTGAATTTCCACCATGTTCTCATCTTCATTTTCTACTTCAACATTTAAGTTACAACTTCCATTAACTTTTCTTTTGAACTTCCACCACCGTTCTCATCTACTACTCAATTAGATCTAACAACTCCATCTTTCCGTCATTAACTTTCTTTTTTAATTTCCACCATTTCATTATGATATGAACGACATTGATTTTCATGCAAATAGATTGAACTATCAAAATGGCCCGGCTATGATGAAGAAGTTATTGATTATTGCATCTATAAAGAGGAAGAAGTTACAAAAGTCGATTTTCGTGACACTGCATGCGTTCTGATACATCATAAATTTTACATGTGATTTTGTTTCTTTATAAATATGATACATTCAATATACTGCGTCTGATATATAGATTCAAGTTTAATGAGTCCTTGCATGCTTTATGATACATAATACAACATATATGTGATTATGGTTCAGTTTTATATTTGATACATGTAATATACTTATTATGATACATAGATCTAATTTTGTTGAGATTTTAGATTTACATGATACATTCTAAAAATTATATGTGAGTTTTTAGTTTGTTTTACACCTGATACTTTAAATATTATGAGTATGATCCATAAGCATGAGATATATCATTACTTCTGATACATAGTCAATATTAAAGTTGATTTGTATTTTTTTCATCCGATACATTCAAATTAGTGAGTATCAGACATATTTGGGGACTCTGAAGTTTTTGTAATATGTTTTGCTGAGTTTCTTAGTGATGGTTTGGTTCCTTCATCTGATTTTGATGCTGAATATCATCAAAAGAGATATACAATATTCTTATGGAACTATGACGTCGTCAAGGCTAGAAAAAGATATGCCAGCGACAATGAAGTTCCACCGAAAAATAATAGAGATGGGAAGAACTGGGAGAATTTTGATTGAGGGAGATTATTTTGATGATTCAAATTTGAATTATGAATTTGTTACTAATTTTTAAGGATTAAAGAAATATATCTCAATCAGAATTGCATTAATTACTCCGTTATTTACTCTTTTACTGTTATTTTCCTTTTTTATAGTCAATTAGTTTGGTAGTTATGTATCTATCGGTTATGTATCCAGACCAAACTTATGTATCATATCCGGGATATTAAGTAATTAATATAAAAATTGGGAGAAAGGGTAATTAGGTAGCAAAGTGTTGGGACTTATGTAGTCGTTTACCCTTTATATTTTAGCTTCCAATTGCTCAATGATTGATTGGTTATATAAACATAGAATATTGTCAAATATTTTGGATTGTCCCAAAATGGGTGTCATTGAAACTGGAATAGTGGTAAGAACAGCAAATCAATAACCAATTTTACTTTCATGCTAACAATATTATTCACATTTCAGTATTATTGTATTGTACACGGCAGGCTAAAGTCATCTAATCTATACAAGGGAGGATCTTGCAAGAAATCTGTGGGCAGGGAAAACAAGAAGTTGTCTTGCGCCTCCCAGCTAAAAAGCGGCTAAAGTTCATCAGGCAGGAGCGCAGGATGAACTCATGCTTGAAAAATTAGTAGATGCCGTTAGTTATCTTGCGCCTCCCAGCTAAAAAGGGAACTTCAATATTCATACATGATAACATATCATATTGTGATGCCATGGAAAATAAACGCTTCTGTAATGAGATATCAACGTGAATATTCACCTAGACTCTACTCTATACTCTAGTGCCTCCGAAGGTACAACTTTGCTTCACCCTGAATGGAAGAAACGCTGTTGGTCGGGAGAAGTAACCCATAAAATTATAAATGATAAAGTTGGAAACTTTCTGGAGGGCACAGTTAGATGAAGTGTCTAAGAAACTAACACAAGGAAGAGGTTAAGGCGAAACAGAAAACTATACTCATCGGAAAGTAGGCAGTGACTGTTCACATATCAGAGCATGCAAACGAAACACTTCAACAATAAGTAAAGGCTCCGTAATTCATCAACAAAAGTAAATCTGACAATGTACTCATTCTAGTTCTCACTTCAAACACATAAGTGAAACTAGCCAGTCCCAGTTTATTGTGTCATATCACTTACTAGACAGGTCTAATTTCACCAGCAGATCCTTTTCCTTTTTAATGGTTAACCAACAGATCTTTCTATTTTTGTGTGTGGGATTAGTAATTAAAGATTTCACAAACAGATTCTTCATTGGAGTATGTTCTGCACCTGGACAATGCAGATGGATATAATGTTTGACTGAAATCAAAGTATAGCAATCAACCAGCCATAAGTGTGCAAAGAAAAATTTTCCGCTTAGGATGTGCTGACAAATATATCCATATCTTATCTGCAGCCTCAGTTGAGTAACAATGCAACACCATCCTCAAAAACATTCAGCTGTTACTAGTTCTGATCCTCTGCCTCAGATTGCTGCAAACGGGTCAAAAATCAATATTGGTGCACAGCTGATTAAGTATACAAATGGCCTGCTACAGTAGTGTGAGCAACGCAATTCAAGAAATATTTCTAATTATATTCTAAACTGAACTAGAGGGAAATTGATTCAGATGATTCATATAGCCAGCCCGAGCTAGTTTGGGATTGAGATGTATCAATATAGATCAGGTCTAAAGTGGAGAAAAAAATATTTTGTAAGTACCAGAATATTAAAGAAGACCACACAATTCGAATAGGGAACGTTCACCATGAAAGTAATTTCATTCAGTATGATGTCCTCAACTGCCAACCGAGTACCACTGGCATAAATTCTGGAAAAGCTGTACTTTGATCCATAACTATGCAGCTTCTTACAATTTTGTATTGTGTTTTTCAGTTTCAGGAAACAAAGAGGGCTGAGGGGTGGGGAACATCAATTAGTGCTTTGATCTTCCGCTCCAACTTGCTGCAAGTGGATTAACATTTCATACTGGTCCAGGGTATTGATTTAAGAAAATTTTCCAGCTACAGGCCTCTATTAGAGAAAAGGATCAATAAGGAAGAAAGTTAAGTCAGCCAGCCAATTTGAAAGTGAAGATTATTCTAGTTTAAGACTGGATTAGCATAGTATAATGCCAGTAGTAGCAGGGGTGGATCTATAGTATCCGGTGGGGCTTACAAGGAAGAAGGTTAAGTCAGCCAGCCAATTCGAAAGTGAAGATTATTCTAGTCTAAGACTGGATTAGCATAGGCTAATGCCATTAGTACTGTAGTAGGCTAATAGCAATTATCACTGGGGCACCCACATATTCCCACAACTACTTGAATCTATAGAATCATCAATGACTGACCCACTTACATAAATTCCACAGAAGAGGCTCAATGCATTCCTAAGCAATGTCAGAAGTTCAAGATTTCTCTTGTATCATTGTCTTTTTTCCTTTGCCATTTTCTACTCTAATTGGAATGAGGTTTGTCCATCTGTTGAGCTTCCTCTTACCTCTCACAGTGTTATTGTCTTTTTGCTTTGTCATTTCCTACTCTACTTTCAAAAGAGTATTTTAGACCGTCATATTACCTTTTCCATGCCATCCTCATCATCAGATGCATCTAATCTCGAGTATAAGGTCTCCTCATCAATCTCCTCAACCATGTCCATATTTTCCTGCAGATTTTTCAGGACTAAATATAAAAAATGAAAGCAAGAGGTGATTGCAGTTTAATGTTTGAAAATATATTTCCAAAAGGAGGAATTTCATACTAGCTCAGACTTCAAGTTTTGAATCTTATCCTGCAACTCTGTTATATGATGCTTTAGTGCCTGGAAGAATTTTTAGCAAAACAACCATGAAGTGAATAATCTCAAGATATCAGACGTGGAACGCATCCACCTGTGTAAGAAAAATGATAGAAAGAATATATTACCTCACATCTTTGAAGTTCAATTGAACAGGCCAATGCTTGTCTCTTAGTCAGAAGATTTTTGGGCCTGAATTCATTAGGACACTGATAATTTTTCCCACGATACAGTATAATTGCATAGCCTTGGGCAGTCTTCTCTATAGATACCAAAAGGCCACCACTTTCAGCCTCAAGGGTAATTGCAATGTGTTTTATTTGTGCTCTACTCCTCTTCTCTGCAATGATCTTTACCAGCTCCCGGTATTTCCAATGTAAATGTATATTCTCTATAGTTCCATCAAAAACATCTCGCCTCCCTGAACCAAAATGTAGTAGTTACGATGAGCTCTATCCTGATAGAACTGTCAGATTGGACACATAGCACCACTTACCTAGAAGCAGAAAAGGTTTCATGTTAAGACCGATATTGCGGAAAAGAAACCTTTCCTCAGCAGATAATACTTCCAAATCAGTTGGCAGTTCAGATGGTTCCCGATTTTCCTGCAATTTACGTAACATATTTTCTGCCTTTTTGACCTTGCCGTTTGCCTGCAGATACCGGTCCAATATTATATATAACAAATAGGAAGAAAGATTCATGTGCATGACATTTTTCTCAGTTTTATTTACAACAACTTACAAGGGCTAGCTTCTCTTCAAGATACTTCACAAGAGAAGCATGCCTTGTGACAGCTGTATCTCTCATCATTTTCTCCCTCTCTTCAATACTAGGTTGGTTTCCCCAGCGTGAAGTGGCTGCCATAGTTTCAGAAAGCGTTCCAGCAACCAATGGCCTTTTAGGAGATCTAGTATCAGAATGAATAGGGGTTGCTGCTCTTTGGCGTGCTTGTTCTTCTTGATTCTGCAAGAAAGTACTTTTTCTCTCTGCTTCTACAAGCGTTTCTGTGACACGAGGTGGCAAGAAATCGTTACCCCTGTAAAAGACAATATAATCCTTATTCCTGGAGAGTAGTGTTCCTCCGGTCAATACCTGTTAAACAAATACGGTTTAATGTCTGATCGACTGAACTTTTACTAAAACATATTTGATAAAGAAACAAGAATGTTTGATAAATAAACTCAACTGAAAAGTTAGACTAAAAGATTATGGAGTACAACAATACACATTCCAACAACAAAATCGAGAAAATGATACCTCACTAAAGCAGCTAACAATGTAATGGCTGGGAAATCTAAGTGCCAGAACAATGTGCAAGTTCAAAGAAAAAGCCAGGAAAATCAAACTTTTTGTCAAAATCGTTTTTCTTATTATACATCCGTTTTCTTTTCCTTCGTTTCAACACTTGCTAGTTCTGCTTTACTTATTATACAGTCTCAATTCTCTAAGAGTGTTTGTAGAGAGCTTTATCTGTTCACCTTAAGTTCTTCCGCCATCCTTTCATTGTTTGTATTTCGCACACCACGTTTTATGGCTATCTTGGCAATAGCGCTTCTTCTCCATAGCTTCGCCATGGCTGCAGCTAAACCTTGTAGTTCTCTGTTCCTTCCTGAATGATGCAGACAATCATTTAGAGGTTAAAAAAGTTTGAAGTTACAGATTCTTCAATAAGAGAACAAGGAAATACTAAAAACCCTTTCCACATACCTAAAGCAAAATGAGGAGGTATAATTCTCGCGGTTCTACGTAGGTACGTCGTTTCTTTATTTTTTAGATTTTGTTTCACTCCATAAGGAAGACGACGAAAAGGAGGTCTATATCCAGGAATAACATCAGGCAACAGATCAGCATCAACAGGCAGTGGTTCACGACCTGACCAATCTTTAAATCTTGGACCAACTTCATCTAGCATCATGTTGAGCTCGATTAAATCAACTATTTCTTCACCAGGCAACTTAGTGAAACCATTTCTTGGCTTTTCAGCAGCTTCATTTAGGCATTTGACTCCAAGGCTTTGACAGATATCATTCTTTGAATACTCCGATTCATCAATATCATGGTTTTTTGAAGTAAATGATTGTACACAAGTAAGCTTGTACGATATTCCTCTGTATAACACTATGGAACTGCCTGATCTCCAAATCACCAATCCTCCAGTTCTATGCTAACAACGTGCAAAGTATAACAGACGTAAGATATTACAATATTTAAATGTATACAATTGGAGAATATAACTGTTTATGCACAAAATATTAGAACCAGAAACTTCAAATTGACATATTCAGCAGATATAAATGTATGTATAGGACATTTACCCATTAATAAGAACCAACCTCTAGAATTTCATGTGTCCTTTTCATATTATGTGAAGGAGGACCTTCAAATCTCAATTTAACAATCTCATCCACTTTCCACTTGTCGTGAATAGAGTCAACAAGTTCCTGTGTTACACCAGCTGATCCAACCTTTATTCTCTCCACCATCCTCAATGCTGCGTTCCTAAGCCTCTTCAGTTGAGCGTCGGGGATCAATTTCACTGCCGATTCTGCATTACTTTTTTTCAACTTGTCTACTGCCACACCTTCCCATGACAATCTTACAAAATCTTTAACATAAGTAATCCCCTTGTCAAAATCTCCTTCATGAGCTTGAACCTCATATCTATGTATTGCAACCTTTGATTCCAATTTGATATCTTTCTCATCTTTTCCTGAATAAAAATCTAATTCCTCAATAGATTTACCAAGAGTGGTGCTGCTTTCATCAAGCAGGGACTTTTTGGGTTGTTTTCCATGAACCCAAGGAGCTAAATTTACCTTAACTCTTGAACTAGAACTTACTGAATCATTTACTACTGGATTTTCTTCGGTTCCCTCAGAAAACTGCACTACAACATCAGAATTTCCTTGTTGCCAAGGGAATTTATCCCTCAATGAAGTGGGTTTAATAGACCATTTACCATGAACTTGTTCAAGAAAGCTTAGTCTGGGTTTTCTCTTCTTCTTTGTCTGATTGATTTGCTTTTCTTTGTCCGAATGAATTGTTTGAGGAGAAGAAGAATAAATCCTTAGTATATTTTTAGCTTGAATTTTGGGTAAGGGAATTGGAAATTGAGGTTGTTTGGAACAAGGGTAAGTGAAAGGAGGAGAAATGTAATCAAACGACAATGGTGTAGAGCCCATAGCGGCCATGAACAACTGTTGTGTCTTCCTGATATCTTCATCGCCAACTGGAGATTCAAAAGTGATAAATAAGTGTGGATAATTAAGTTTTAATAATTGGTTATGAGGTAAAAGCAATTTTTTTTTTAGCTTTTTATTTTTATATTATTGCTTCAATAATTAAAAAAATTATCTTAATAACTAGATAAGTTATTATTATTATAAATGTATTTACATTATACTAAATATCTCAACAATATAGATAATATCTAGTTGATATCTGGTGGATATAAAATCATCTTCAAGATCCCAAGAAAATCCTCGTGAGAAATAAAGCAGTCTCCTTTCTTCTTTCTATTTATCCTCGTTATTCTTATTTTATATTTCATAACACGTTATCAGCACAATATTCTGTCTTTAAATATTACTTTGAAAATATCGTGAGGTCTACAAGAAGGGAAAATTTCCTTCTTGTAAATTACTCTAAATCGAAAAAATACATGCTCTAAATTGTTGATTTCATGATTGGTTAAAACTAAGGAAGTGATTAGTATGTTTTCAATTCTTTATGAGATCTGTTAGTACGTTATAAGTATTACATGACAAAAGATAAAGTGGTCAATACACATCTAAGTATTTGAGATTTTTGCCTACTTTTAATTTAATAATTTTATCAATATCTTGCTAAGTTATTATGTATACGTAGTAGTATATAATAGCTATTTTGATGCTTATTTTCATCATGATTATACTAATGATAATATGATCGGTTCAAGTTCCATTGATTTATGCCTAAGACGCCTTTATATGGATAAAACGTTAAGTTTAAATCTCAGTGCACCAGATTCATGATATTATGATGGCTAAGATAAAATAATGTGTATTTGGTGAAAAGTTATGAATAAACCTATCTCATTAAATATAGTGAATGTGATATTTTCCCTTCTATTAAGTGAATGTGGTTGCAATATATGATAGGTCTAAAAGATGACAATTTGCTCCATTCTTAAAAGTGAATGTGGTAGCAATATATGATATACTTTGAAAGATATGTATGTCTCGATGTGCTCCTGAAATAGCAGCATCATGAAGAGATGAGGTTATAAGCTATCAGAATTTGATCGGCTTAAGACACGATTATATTTTATTCCTAGAATATAATAAGCTTATTAATGCAAACGTGCACTTGATTGTGATGGTATCATAACTCACCTCCGAAAGAGGCTGAAAAATTGAGAAGAGTTATTTTGAAATCTACTTCTAAAATAGTAAATCTGAAATTTATTCATGTAATAGTAAATTTGAAATTTACTAACGTAAAAGATACATGTCATGGTAAACTTGGAGTTTACTAGAATAAAAGTTCATAAATTGACATAAACGATTGTGAAATCCCAAAGATGTGCATACTGAGTATTGAACATATATTGAAGAATTATAAAATTCTTCATTACTCTTAATATGTTTGTTCTCATGATAAGTTGGTTAAACCAACTAATTTTGGGTTTGGATCCCTTAAAATCTGAAAAGTATAAAAGATGAATAAGGGTCCGCTCAACTATCATGTGATTGATGATCACATGTGTGTTTCTTGTTAACCTATATTTTGACATTCATAAAGTTGCTTGCTCAATAAAATTGAGATAAGAACATAATATTCAAATCGCATAATCAAGACAATTCATCTTGATGATGATGGTTTAGCGTTGAATGCCTTCAATAAATAGTTGAATCATTGCTAATGAGAACAAGTTTCATGTGTTAATTTGAAATATGATATATGATATACAAAAGTACTTGTATGCATCAAACCAATAAATTATGATTAACTCCTCTCAAAGTTGGTTCTGAGTCAGAAACCACACGTCATTTATCTAATAATTTTGATGTGTGGTATACGATTAATGAATATATCATAATGTACAAAGATGGATTTCTCAAAGAAGATAGAGGATTTATATTAGTTTTCCTAATATAAGGGGGAGATTATAAGCAGCTATGAAATATGTTAGGAATTACCATCAGATCCTCATTCAAAAGATGATTCAAGTCAAATACCAGAAGCATCTGTTGACTCAAATATAGTATCGTATTTAAGCTACAAGTATTCCTATTTTGCCTTCTTAAAGGACAAAACTACGCATGCATGAAACGTGATAGACTAATCGGTTCCAAATGAAATAATCCTTGAAAAATAAGGAGCAAATAATCATAACAAGAAGGCAACATACTCTTGAAGAGCCTACGACATAACACTTCATAAAACCTTATGAAAGGTTCAGGTACCTGAAAATAATGAAGTGATGAGATCTCAAAATGTTATGTCACATTATGAACTGATACAGAATGATATATCATCAATATCTTTGATATAATATTGGCATAATATTGTGAAAGATTACGAGGATCTGAATTCTACGTTTATTTAAGTATGCTGACATAGAAACATTTATCAAGTGACATGAAAGGATGCATCTTAGTAAGTGTAAAACTGATTTGATTTGCAGTCCAGACACTTGAAGATGACACACATATTGACATTCTCATTTGGACAAAAATTTATTTGAAAATCCCTAAAGGATTCAAAATTCCTGAAGCATATAAAGTTTCTGGGAAACTTATTTATTATCCTTATAAAGGATAAATTAATGGTCTGAATATTGTTGAAACTCTTGAAGAGTTTTCAAAAGTAACAGATTATTTACTGAAATGAAGAATATACCAATTTGGATTGGTTATAAAGTACAATATCTTAGTACAATTGATGTACTAGTGTATCTTACACATACTACAAGGCCTGATATAGCCTTTTCAGTCAATTTTGTTAGCAAGGTAGATTTCTGCTCCTACTAGGAGACATCTAAATGGGATAAAAGACATGAGCTTATTTTATTCTAAAGATTGCAGTTCCGAGTTTATTGGTCATGCTAATGTTGGGTACTTATTTGACCTACATAAAGTTTGGTCTCAAATATGTTATGTGTTCATATGTGGTGATACTGCCATATTTTGGAGATATACAAAGTAGTCTATCGTAGTTACTTCATCGAATCATACTGAGATAATAGTTATTCATGAAACAAGCCGAGAATGTGTATGGTGGAGGTCCATGATACATCTCATTCAAGGAAAATGTGATTTGAAATGTGATAATGTACCCACAATTTTATACGGAGATAATACATCATGCATAACACATCTTAATGAAGGATTCATAAAAAGAGATAGAACGAAACACACTTCATCAAAGTTTTTCTACATATATGAGCTACAAAAGAAATGACGATATTAATGTACAATAGATTCGTTCAAGTGATAATGTGGCTGATTTATTCACTAAGTCTCTTTTAGCTACAAATTTTAAGAAGATGGTGTACAAGATTGGGATGTAAAGGCTCAAAGATGTTCTCATTAGGAGGAGTTAATATGCGTTGTACTCTTTTTTCCTTTCAAAATTTTGTTCCACTGAGTTTTCCTTGTAAGGTTTTTAATAAGGCAGCCTATATGTGTCTTGTTAGAGATGTGTACTCTTTTTCATTCACTGAATTTTTTTCTTGCTATTTTTTATTAGGGTTTAACGAGGCATATTATCTATCAATTAGACATTCAAGAGTAAGTGTTATAAATATATTTACTTTATAGTGAATGTCTATCAAGAACATAGATAAGATCAATCAAGATCTAGTTGATATCTACTAGGATATGAAATATATATCTTTTAGAGAGAAACTAAGAGTATTTTCCCCTATAAATAGAGGGATTTTGTTCATTGTATCCTCAATCTTATGATCTCTCAAGAGAAATAAAGAAGCCTCCTCTTTTCCCTCTCTATTTAATCTTGTTATTCTTACTTTATGCTTTATAACAGTTTGATAATTATGTAAACTTATTAGATAATTTAGAGAAAATACTCTAGTACCACCTTGAACTATACGCGAAAAGGTTGAGACACACCCAAACTTTAGGAGAGTCCCATTACCCCCTGGACTAATTAAAATTGTATTTTTGACAACCTTAGTACCTACATGGCACAACACACTGAAGGGTCCACATAGGCATATGTGTGTGCCACGTATGTGCCACGTAGGCACTAAAGCTGTCAAAAATATGATTTTAATTAGTTCAGGGGGGTAATAGGACCCTCCTAAAGTTCGGGTGTGTCTCAGCTTATTCGCGTATAGTTTAAGGTGTTAGTAAAATATTTTCTATAATTTAATAATTATTGAGATAATTAATGCAGTTATCGAATAATTATGTGCAGTTATTTGAAGGAAATTACATGGTATAATCCAAAAGTAGGTGACTTTGGATTTTTGACCTTGTCTTCAAAAATTAGTCTTCCTTCTTTGTTATGTATAGTACAATTATATTTTTGCCCCTCTACACCTCAAATAAAACTTTTTCATTCTTATTTATCTCTCAACTTCTATTTTATTTTATTTTTACTTTTTTTACCTTAACTTTTAATTTTTTTTCTTGTTTTAATTCATTTGTTTCAACTTATATTTTTCTTTTACTTTTTTGTCTCAAATATTATTTATTCTTTATTTCTCTCTCTTTTTTAATTTATTGATCTCAATCTTTATTTTATTTTTTTAATCATTTCTCATTTCTCATTTTTTTTCATTTTTCTCAAACTTTATTTTTATTTTTTTTCTTCTCATGTTTGTTTTTCTCATTTTTTTTTTTTTTACTTTTTTGATTATTTATTATTTTCTTTTTTCTTAGCCTTTATTTTTTTCTTGTCTTTTTTTTTTCTTTTTTGCTCAATCTCTTTTTTTTTCTTTCTCTATTTTGTTTGTTCACTTTTTGTTTTTTCTCGACTTCTATTATATTTTGCTAATAAATAAAAAGTTGGATAATCCGTAAAGGAATTTGTTTTTAACATCAAAGCAAATGTAGGGGCATGACTTGTTGTTAGGAAGTCCTTTGGGATAAGTTTTACCTCTAAGGTAAAAATTATAGAACAACACATAAATCAAGATACAATATGGTAGTGTCAAGTCTTGCTTGTGGAGCATAACTTCTTATTTGAAAATCCTTGAGTTGAATCTTGCTTCTACGACAAGAGTTATAGAACATCTCATAAATCAAGAAACAATGTGGTAGTGTCAACATTTGTCCATTGGACGTAACTTGTTCTTTTGGTAGGTTCTTGGGCTAAGTCTTGTCTTAGAGGCAAGACTAATAGAGCATCACATAAATCAAGACACACTGTGATAGTGTCAACTCTTGTCCATGGGGTATAACTTTTTGGCTAAGTCTTGCCTCTAAGGCAAGAGTTATAGAATATCTGATAAATCAAGACATGATTTGGTAGTGTCAACTCTTGCCTATGTGATGTAACTTGCGGTTTGAAAGTCCTTGGACTAATTTGTGCCTCTAAGGCAAGAGTTATAGAACATCTCATAAATCAAGACATAATGTGGTAGTGTCACCTCTTACCCATGTGGCATAACATGATGTTTAAAAGTCCTTAATTTATAAAACATCTCATAAATTAAGACATGCTATGATAATATTGAATCTTACCCATAGAGTGTAACTTATTATTTAGAAGTTCTTGGGCTAAGTCTTGCCTCTAAGGCAAGAGTTATAGAATATCTTATAAATCAAAACATAATGTGATAGTGTCAATTCTTACCCATGGGAAATAACTTGTTGTTTAAAAGTCCTTAGGTTAAGTCTTTCCTCTAAAACAAGAGCTATAGAATATCTCATAAACTAAAACACAATGTGATAATGTCAACTCTTGCCTATAGGGCATAACTTGTTGCTTGAAAGTTCTTGGTCTAAGTCTTGCCTCTTAGCGAAGAGTTATAAAGTATCTCATAAATCAATACACAATGTGGTGGTGTCAACTCTTGTCCATGGGGCATAACTTGTTAATTGATGGTACTTGGGTTGAGTTGTACTTCTAAGACAAGAGTTATGGAGCATTTCTTAAGTAAAAAAACATAATATGTTAGTGTTGACTATTGGCCAATATACGTAGCTTATTTTAAAATTCTTGGAATAAGTCGTACCCCTAAGGCAAGAGTTGTATAACATCTCATAAATAAAGATATAACACAGTAGTATCAACTCTTACCCTTGGGGCATAATTTATTGTTTGAAAGTCCTTGAGCTAAGTCTTGCCTCTAAGGTAAGAGTTGTAGAACATCTCATAAATGAAGATATAACATAATAGTGTCAATTCTTGCCCATAGGCCATAATTTGTTGTTTGAAAGTCCTTGAGCTAAGTCTTGCCTCTAAAGCAAGAGTTGTAGAACATCTCATAAATGAAAACATTATGTAATATAGTCAACTCTTGTCTGTGGGGCATAATTTGTTGTTAGAAAGTCTTTGAGTTAGCCTAGCCTCTAAGGTAATAGTTATAGAACATCTCATAAATCAAAACACAATGTGATATTGTCAACTTTTGCTCAAGAAACATAACTTCTTGTTTGAAAGTATGTCAACTTTTGCCCATGAAACGTAACTTCTTGTTTGAAAGTGTGTCAACTCTTGTCCCTGAAACTTAACTTCTTGTTTGAAAGTCATAAGCCTTGCCTCTACAATGTGGCAGTGTCAACTCTTACTCATGAAGCGTAACTTGATTGAAAGAAATCGAAGAAAAGAAAAAAAATGATAAAAATTGTGAAAAAAAGAAAAATTAAAAATCAAAGAAATTAAAAAAAAATTAAGAAATATAGAAGCTAAGGGAAGAAAAGAAAGAAAAAGTTGAGAAAAAAGAAAAAAGAAAAAGTTGAGAAAAAAGAAAAAAATAGACAAAACAAAAATAAAAATTGCAAATTTTTTTAAAAAGAATAAAAATAATAATAATAAAAAAAGTAGAAAAAAATTTAAAAATTTAAAATATAAGCTGAGAGGAGAAAAGAAAAAAAAAGTAAGGAGTTGAGAAAAATTAAATAGCAAAAAAATAAAAAAATAAAATAAAAATTAAAGTAAAATAAAAAAAGAGAATTTTTTTTCCTTAAAAAATAGAAGTTGAGAAGAGAAAAGGGAAAAAAAAATAAAAATTGAGAAAAACTAAAAAGAGAGAGAGAGAGAAAAAAGAAAAGATAAAAACTAAAGTAAAATAAAAAAGAGAAAAAAATAAAATTTGAAAGATAAATAAGTATGAAGTTGTTTAGAAATATTTGAGATATTGAGGGGCAAATAAGTAATCGTGCTATATAAAAATAGAAGGGAGACTAGTTTTATTAGACCATTCTTATGAGAACAAAAAACAAAATCATCCATTATAATGATCATTTATGTAGTTTACACGTTATTTAAACAACTTGACCCATTAATATTGTAGAACCACTTGTTTCTCTTAATTAATTAGAGAGTGGAGAGACATCCTCAACTCATTTTTCCAACTTGGGTACTCGCTCAATTTGTGAAGTTAATTTCTCATATAATCATTTAACTAGTTGAATTATCCACTAAGATAATATTTAATTTTTTTTCTTGGAAAATATGATTATTAGATTTATAAATATACCTCAGTAACTTTGATTTTTTTTAAAGAAAATGTGATCATCAAATTATGCATATAAGGTAAAAATTAACCAAAAAGTTAAATTTTTAAAGGAATTTTATATGTACCTTTTAGGATTTATTTTGACTCATAATTATTAATCCATTATATATAATTTATTTGGCCCATTTCAAATTATTTTTTAATAAAATAAATTAAATTCCTGTAATTAGAACAAAATGGAAGTGCAATCTTTCGTTAAAAAGCATATAAATGTATTTTTTTTTTTAACGAAAGATTATATACTTATCATTTTAATTTTTTTTTTTTTTGGTTTAAAATCCATTTAATTATAGAATTTATTGTATTTCGGATGTCCAAAGATAGATAGTAGTTATGCATTTATGATGTTTTCCTTTTAAGCTAATCTTTATTTCATTTAAAAAAAAAAACCTCTTAAATACCAAATTCTTTTAATTGCAAATTTGAAATTAATATGCAGGCAAAAAAAAAAAGGAATAGAAGAAGAAGGAGAAGATGATATGATTTTTCTTGAAAAAATCATTTTAAATTACTCCTCCATTTTTCTCTAGTTACACAAATATAATTCATTTTATTAAAAGCACATTTGAAATAGTTAAATAATTTTTATATAATACATTAATGAGTACTGGGTCTAAAAAATAAGTACTTAAAACATATATGTATGAAATTCCATTAAGAATTTATTTTTATCTTTAGTTTTTACCTTGTTAGAAATATGTACATAATTTAATGGCCATATTTTTTCAAAAAAATTCAAAAATTACTTTAATGAGATATTTCTGGAACATATTTTTCTAAGGATTTCAAAAGTTACTTTAGTGGGATACTTATACAAGTTTAGTGATCATTGAGGAATTGATTCCAATTTGTGTGGTTTTATTTTTCAAAATTCAAACTGTATAAAATTTGATTAGATCCTTGAGTTGTGTATTTATTTTAGATCTAAATTATTTAATTATTATAATCCACCCATCATAATCCTAAAATTTGCTTACTTTTTTTTGATGACCATGGCTGCGACGGCCACTAAAGAACACCCCTTCCATCCCCCTCTCTCTCCCATGACAAGTATCAGACAACTACAATGTTGTAATGACCCTCCAGGTCATTTTTCACATTTTCACACCTTTTCGTTGTTTTGATTTTTTCTATAGCTACCCTAAATTATTTGTGAGTTGCTAGAGGTGGCAGATAGATTACTGGGCAGTTTATTTGATTTTTAGAGCCAATCCCTTTATTTGAAGTCATCGTTGGTAAATATTGGTTGTCGGGCATTACCTTCAGGTTAACAACCTCGTATGTCAATTCTAACAGTTCAATCAGATCCAAAATGTCGATTTTAGGTTGGGGGACCTTTGATTCTGGTTCCAAGGCTTTCAGACTCATCTCGAACTATTGGACGGATTTTGGTAAAAGTGGCCTTTGGATATGGGCCCCACATTTTATCGAAATGACTCCAGATGAAAATTTTAAAAGTGTTGAGTCCAAAATATCGAATTTGCTAGGATATCATAGTTTGTTTGTGTTCACGAAATTTTGAACGAATCCAGAGGGATTGATAGAAACATAGAAAAAACTAAGTTTCAACTAGTGCAGCCACTTAAGCAGACCTTTGGTTGCTTTAGCGACCAAGAAAGTCGCTTTAGCCCAAGAGAGTCGCTTTAGTGGCCAAGCTGTCTTCCCGCCCCACTTCCCCAAGTCACTTTAGTAGATGTTACTTAAGCGATGTATTATTTGCTTAAGTAAAGGTCGACCTGGGGATAGGGTCGCTTAAGCGACCATGTGCCACTTTAGCGATGATCACTTAAGCGTCATATGGTCGCTTAAGCGGTAACTACAAGGGAACTTATTTCACCTTTCGCCCATTTTCTCCTATTTCTCTCAAGCTCCAAGTCCATCAAAAACCCTAGAATGCTTAGAAAATTGGGACATTGATCCTTGAGTGATCGTGGGCTATTGGTGAGCTAGGGAAAGTCATTTTATCATCTTAATCCTTGTAAGTTTCTATTTAATTCTTGATTTAATTCTTCGATTTAGTCATAAATCCTCAGCTTCTTGATGGGTTGGTGTTGGTGTCTTTTGGGCTCAAAAGTTACTCATTCTTGAGGATAAATGATCCTTGAGCATAGAGGGACGTGTTGACGATTTCAAAGTTATGATTCCGTAAGCGAGCCCCACATGGAATTTTGACTTCATGTGGATGAATCCGTCGGAATTCTATGGGTCCAAGTCTGATGAGGATCCACGGTTGTTTTTAGAGGAGGTGCGGAAAATTACTCAGGTGATGCATGTAACTGAGGAACATAGTGTGGAGTTGGCTGCGTATAGGTGGAAAGACCTTGTTTATAACTGGGTTGTTTCTTGGAGGAAAGGTAGAGGTGAGGGAGCTGTCCCTACAACTTGGCAAGAGTTCCAGGATGCATTCCTGGATAAGTTTTTCCCTTTGGAGATGAGGGAGGCGAAGATGGAAGAGTTTATGAACCTGCGATAGGGCTCTATGACTATTAGGGAGTACTATCTAAAGTTCAATCAGTTATCCAAGTATGCTCCTGACTTAGTGGCTGATACTCGAGCTAGTATGAGTAAGTTTGTGACTGAAGTGTCTAGTTATGTGGTTAAGGAGTGTAGGTCTGCTATGCTGAATAGTGAGATAAATCTTTCTAGGCTGATGACTCATGCCCAACAGATTGAGGCAGATAAGATTAAGAAGAGAGATAGAATAAAAGAGAATAAGAGAGCTAGGTCTGAGCAGCACGAACAGGGTCAGACTAGATCGCAGGGAGGGAGTCGCCCTCAGTATCAGGATCGTTCGTCTATGTCAGCACCGTCATCTGCTAGTGCTCCCGTTCCCAGAGGTAGGCAGGAGCAAGGTAGCAGGTCATATGAATCCATGTCCCAGTAAAGTACTGGCAGTAAGCCAAATCGTCCCTGTGTCCTAAGTGTGGTAGGGCTCATTCGAGTGACTGTTGGGGTGAGAAGAGGGGTTGTTTCCGGTGTGGTGACATGGGTCACAGAGTTAGATATTGTCCACAGGATGGACAAGGGCATCGTGACTATCGCCCTCAGACCCAGACTTAGACTGTTAGTGCTCCGGTTCCAGCGACTCGCCCAGCCCCAACTTAGGGCGCCTCTTCTAGCAATGCTAGCGGGCAGCTCTAGAATAGATTCTATACTTTACCGTCCCACCAGGAAAAGGAGGACTCTCCCGATGTTGTTACTGGTATGCTTCATATATTTTAGTTTGATGTGTATGCTTTGTTGGATCC